>NC_045167.1:1857685-2037561 GCF_900700415.2 Clupea harengus | reverse complement strand
TTTGTAGGTAACCAATGACATCCTCAATTTCATTTTGATGACATATGGTCATGTGAAGGAGAGAGAAACACAACTCTCAGTCCCACCAGTTGCCCAAGCTATCACTATCCTGTTGTGTTCTCTCATAGATATGCTCCGGGCTGGATAACAAGCCAAAAAGGATAGAACAGCTTTCACTATGACCGTCAAATATATCTCAGCTGAAAACTTCAGTTTCACTGGCTAGCTGACTGTGCTGTTGTTGGTGTTGCAAGGCTGTTAACTGGTTAGCTCCCCTGTTGTCTATAATAACAATGTTTTCCTGTGTAATGTGAAGGTACCCCAAAGGTACCACGTGTGGGCTCTTCTGCACCTCGTTGCGTACCCATATAATGTAGCATGTTAACAGTGGCAATCTTTCTAACTCATGTTTTTTTTGTTAATAGAAATAGGCAATGTAAACATTACCTTAAAGGGGAAATGTGTAATATGTGAAAATGCTTTTCATTTATTCTGGGCCTGTTTAAACACTTCCTATTGTGAATCTAGGATCTGAAACATTTCAGGAGGGATTCTAAATTATCAGTAGTACCTGCCAAACATTTTAAGTTCTGGTTTATATTTATTGTACATTTTTTGTGGGTGTAAGCAGATAAAAATAGGTAGGCCTGTTACTTAGAGGTAACATAGTACCATAGAGGTTTAAGAAAGCATTCCATTCAGAACCTGTGTGGCTGCTTGCTGAAGAGAGCAATGTGAAATGATGGGTGAGAATGTAATTGAGATGCTAATGTAAATATCGCTGCATTGCACAGATGCTCTTGGGTTCTCTACTGCCGTCATACTGATTGCACGGGGAAGTAAACACCACGCTCAGGTGGAGAGGGGAGCAAGTCAGGCATGAATATCAATCCTGCACATCAGCGTCATCAAATGACTTTGACAGAGCCGAGGAGCCCTAATTAGCCTGATGCTCAACGGAGGCCCTTCTTCGCCTCGCGCGCTTTATAACTGCCTGATGGCAGCTAGCAGGTGAGCGAGCCCCAGTGACAGGAGAGGTCTACAGGACTATCCCCAACCAAGAGTGGGGACAGATAAGTACAGAACTACACTTGCTGGAGGCAAGATGGATATTAACTGTTTTTGAACGAGAATAGAATTTGCACTCAAATTCATAACTGCTTCATTTCAAAATGCTGACTGCACAGTATGTCTACCTTATATAGATTTTCAGAATGAATAAAACCAAGCAGGCACCAAATAGCCCAATTCTAAGTTTTTATTGACATTTAGTTAGCACAGTGAACTGAGCACATCTTGCAAGGCGCGTGGGTACAAAATAACCAAGAGCCATCACAGGCAGGATACTCCTGGAAATACTATGCTCATGTCCTTAATGCATTTTTAATGAATTCAGAACACCTTTTAACACTAATAAAAAAGTGCTCAAAATTAAATATTCATAATTACCTACAGAACTTTTTGTAATGATGGTGTGTAAACCACATATCACACTTTAACTTCTGTTGTACCTGCTCATAACATGCACTGGTATAATCAGTGTTGTCATGAGTAACACAACTATCATAATGCATTCTTACTTTGAGGTTAATGCCATAGATTCAAATATCACAGTTGATATTACAATCATTTCAGACTATATTTCAGACCATTTAGTAACTGTCATGAAAGTGGCTATTAAACATGACATGCTATATCTTGTGCATATGTTATAAACCCTTATGAATGGGTTTATATTTACTTACACATTTTATTTTCTGGTCATAGAGAGACCTGATGCAAGTATATTCCAATCAGTATTTTAGAGAGTGATAAAGAATCACGATGATGCGAGAGAAACAGTCAGAAACAGGTTTGAAGATATCTTGAATATGACGGTCTCCCAAGGTTGTGTATGTCTCTGAACACCCAAAGCCTATGAAACAGTTCTTATTTAGTAACAATATTCATGTTAAGTTTAACTTCCTCAGCAGATCCCCATGCCATATCCCCAGACGATTAGAATCATTTGGCCAGGGATGCTCTAAGTACATTAATATTAATGCATTGTGTTTCAGACACTCTGTAGACGAGAACAAAAATGGTGCATTCACAAGGTATTCCAAGACAACAAACAACTTCAAAAGAATTTCATTTACAAATATTATGAGTTAAGTTTTTATGTTAATCTTACCAAGTTATGTGAAAACGTACAAGTACGTACCTGAATAGTTTAGAGAGTTGACTGGGGAGTTCTTCCTTGGCCCCCCGTTGCCATAGGTCCACTTATGGGGACACAGTACGGATAGTACAGAAAACAGAATTTAAGTGATTTAGTGATCACATAAAATCGATCTTTTGCTGTTCATAAATATTCAGCCAATGCCACCTTTCAAAATGTTTCTATAGTGGGGGGGTATAGATTTATATAGTGCATGTATATTGTCACATATAACCACACAGAATGTGTTGTGTGGTGTGTAGTGTGCGCTGCTGGTAGTGGCTTGTGATTGGCTGTGGCCTGGTGGCAGGCGTGAGGTGGAGCAGGGTGGGCTTTATCCCTGCTCCTGGGAGGACTCCCCCACCAGTCTCATCAACATTCCTCTTTTTCAAGGGCAGCGCTGTGAGTGACAGGGCTTAATGTGTATCTTGCTAGAATTGGATTTGATCCTGGGGGCTCTGCCAGGGGCTGTTCTGTAAGAATGGTTAGATTTGCACTCTTTCTTTTCTCCCCACCCTCCTCTCGCTCTCCAACAAACAGAATTACCTCGGAAAGAGCAGCATCTGTGGCTGCATTGTGAAGAATGTGTCTGTGGATCGTAGACATAATAGGTTGTCCCCAAAACGTTCACACTGAAGTCTGGTGAAAATAGCCTGGGTGCTCTGAAGAGTATGTGCATGATGGCTGTGTGGTGTGTGTGTGTGTGTGTAGTGTGTGGTGTGTGGTGTGTGGTGTGTGGTGTGTGTGTGTGTGTGTGTGTGTGTGTGTGTGTGTGTGTGTGTGTGTGTGTGTGTGTGTGTGTGTGTGTGTGTGTGTGTGTGTGATTGTGTGTGTGTGTGTGTGTGTGTGTGTGTGTGTGTGTGCACGCGCGCGCACGTGTGTGTGTGTTTGTGTGTGTGTGTGTGTGAGTGTGTGTTTGGAGATAAGCCAGTGTGTATGTGCCTGTGTTTGTGCATGGTAACATGGAAATATTTTGCTTGTTAACGTTGTTGCCAAAGGTTAGTGGAGGAGTGAACAATAGAACAGCTGCACAGTAAAACATGTCTTAAACAATCCAGCTCTTCTGCTGTGTGCTTGTTTCAGCTTCAAAGGTATGATGAAATTAAAGGAAACGTTTATGCCTGCCTTGTCACCAGCCCACGTCCAATCTGTTTTGGGTAAAAAAAAACTAACTGCGTTATGTTTTGAGGAAGAAAATCTCAATTCCAGCCAAGACATCAGTGAATATGCCAGGTGTCAGTAAACTAACTCTACCATATTCCAGTTTCTTTGAAGTCAGATACAGAGGAGGTCGAACATGATCTTACTGAGATGTCATTCTCTTGGCGTAGGCAGGTGAGTCTCGTTGAGTTGATTCCTAATGTCACCGTTATTTCACTGAATTTCTAGAACCACGGCTGTGTCAGACATGCGAGGCTGCCGCTACGTACACACATTGTGTGCCGGGCACTATACAATAAATACACAAAAATTAAATAAAAAATATAACAATAATCCACTATTTACCTCTTAGACTACTCCACCATTAAACTAATATAGGCTTTAGCAGCAGGATGATGCTCTTGCATCACTTGGAGATGTGTTTGAACATCTTAATTCTTAAAATACTGGAACATTAGCCAAAACAATACATATGAAACCATATGTTTTCTATGTCTTTTCTAATTTACATGTAACTTAATGTATTTTCTATTTGCATATTGCATCCACATGAAGAGTAGACAGGCTCAGGCTATATGTTCATGACGACACATGGTGACAAGCATTGTTTTCTTTGTCAACGTTAGTGTTTGCTGCGTGCACTGCACTTATGACCTTTAAAGTGCTTACCCCCCCCCCCCAATGTCTCAAGTGATGTGTCAGTACATTGTGAGACTCCAAATGCTTCTTTCTTCTCCGCTGCTCAGTAGAACATACGCCGAGTGAAGCTGCTCCAAATCAGTGTTAGTCTTTAATGTATGGCAAGGGCCTGTGTGGGGGAGCACCTGGTTAACATCAAATGCTAATTAATAAATGAGACAAGGTGATTTAATGCAGGCACAGTGGGAGGTCTGCCAAAGCCTGCACGCTGTTCAGACGATGGGATCGTGTTTCAGTGTTGAATTTAAATCTGATACACACTTCTTGTATTTAATCTACGCTGTTGAAAAAAATATGATGTTTTGTGTCTGTAGTTGGCCACATTCTGGACAGATAACTGTTTTTGGACATTATTTATTTATTCTAAGCAACATTACTCCGCATATTAGAGGGAGGGGTGATTTCGCTTTGTATGATGTGCCCAGAATATTTTTTTTTTTTACATTAAGTGGTCTCAAACAAGCTAAGTTTATTTTTAAATGCATTGAATGACAATTTCCACTTATTGCATGAATATGACCTGTTTGAGTTTCTAAATCATGCTGAGCAGACTGACAAGCAAGCTTATATTAGAACTCTCATCCTCATCATGCAAAATGTCATGTCCATTTTTTTAACCACATGCCTCTTTATTTTTCTCACTGAGACAGAGCATAATTAAGTATTAAATATAAGTATTATTATACTAAGTGTCCGTAAGAACTGCACATTAATGCAGTGTGACTGAGGTCTTTATGTGATGAACAGTGCCTATTGAATCTTGTATAACCCCCTCAACAAAAGAGAAAGAGACCATTTATAGAGCCATTATTGTCATAGTTACAGATAGACATCAATGTTCAATATCAACTCTAATGCCTACATCGCTGCATATCATTTCAAATGTTATTTGTTCATTAGTATTGTCTACAGTCTTTTGTTATTCAGGTGTGTCTGTGGTCTTTTGGTGTGTCATGTAATTGTGTCTACAGTGTCTTGTGTTATTGTGTTTGTTTAATGCAGAGATACTCCTAAAGGGTCACACTGTCATATTGTCATAGAACGTGTTGGCATTTTAATCAGTGCCCTTGTAGAGGTCTAGCCATGCGTGTCTTATTCTGCTCATGTTTTTAGTGTTCAGCATCCCCTTCCTGGACCTGCTGCAGTGGCCCTGCAGCCGTAGTGCTGAAGACAACAAAGTATGTGGGAGAGTGAGTGCTTGAAATGGACTTTGGTGGGAGGACAGGTCATTATGATGGTTGAGATTTGAGTATTGTGGGAGTTTGGTGGGCAAGAAAGAGAGATGTGGCTCTTATTATTATTCAGCCGAGCTGTAGAAAAATGATTAGAAAATCTGCCTTGCTGATATTGCCCCCCATTTGAATGTTGGACATTTCTCTGAGATTTCCCCCCCCAAAGCCCAAATCCCCTCACCACAGTGGGCACTCCTTGTGTGTGAACCCCTCTAATATTCGGCGGCCACCCTGGCACTGCCTGAGCTCGGGCTCCAGGAGAGAGAGGGCAGACTACCCAGGACATCCCATTGTGTATTCTCCCCCCGCGGCGCTGCTCACTCGGCCCGTCATGGCCCGGCTCCCTATCGGGCTCCATGCAGACCGCAGGCATCAATCTCTGTGGCGTCCATGCTGGCTCTGCACCAGCTCTTTAACAGATCCATTATGGGCTGCCGGGAGAAGGATGTGCCGCGCATTTTCCACAGGAAAAAAGGTAGAAGCGGTTTCCTCTCTCTCTCTCTCTGTGGACGGATGGCCAGGGTCGGCGCAGAGCGTAATCCACTGATACATCATGGATGCCTCCTAATTAATAAGAACGAGCGGATAGCAGACGATAATCCATGAAAACTGATTCATTATTTTATAGCAATCATTAGGTCTATTACATCATAAGTGTGAAACATTAGTTATACCTAAAGGGGGATCATTAAGAAAGTAAGCATTTACCATGACTGCATAGAACTGTAGACTTCATATCATAGGAGCAATAAATACCGGTTCTCAGGGGAGATCCAGATCTTGCTTTTAGTTGCTGTGAGCAGCATGATGTATCACAACAAAATGTCATAACTTCATGCTGACAACATTCCACCTGCTATGTCTTCCTCTACATGCTCTCCCCCTGTGCCCTGACTGCGCTCTGTGTTATTGCCTCTGTATTCTCTCTGTGTTACAATGTCCCTGGACACAGAGCTATTTCAGATGCTTTATTGGCAGGCAGAAGGTGATAGAAAAGGCTTTATTTGTTGTGACTTTGCTACTCCCACAAAGCTACATATTTGGGATTATTTCAGTGATGGCTCTCCTTAAAACCTTGGACTGAAATAGGGAACTATTCCCCTGAAATGCATGACACTTAACTCCAAATCTCTTACAGTCCTGTGGGTCTCTGCTATTTTTTGCCTTGGTATGAAGTACGAAGACATTGTTTCAACATTTCATCCATTCTCAGCACTCTTTGCCAAGAAGCTTGTTTTGGATCGCTAACTTTAAATGACACCCCTGCTTTTTGTCGAATTCCCAGAGCACAGGTGCGATCCTGATCATGGAGACACAAATAGCAACATCACATTACAATGGCATGAAAACACCTGATCCTCCAGAAATAGACCTCATTATACAGAGAGATGAGACTGACTCCCTGTCTGCCTGTTGCTAATAAACTGCCTCTGGTGCCCACAAACTTTAGAGTGTCTAGACTCAGAGGAGTTGCCAGAAATGTGCCAAAATAAAGCATTGCACTGAGTTTCTAATGGACTACAATACAAGTAGTGGTAGATGCTGATGTCAATATAAGGGTTCAGTTAGTGATTCAGTTGGAGTGGGGCTTTCTTCAAGAACAGAAGATATATTTTTAGCTGATTTAAACAATTCACACCTTTAAATGACTTCAAGTTGTTTTGATGTTGATTGCATTTTTAATTAGGTGGTGATTGCAGGCAGGTTATTGCTAATTTGTGAAATTCTACAATCACCAATCTGCCACTTTGAAGGGCCACCTTGGGTATAATTATGCTCAAAGGAAAGACTGCAGTCACATTAAAAAGGTCTAATTGCACTTTCATGTTTCTGGTAGAATATGCCTCTACTGAAATCCGGATATCAGCACTTTTCACAGTGTCCAACTCGGCGTCTCTGTCACAATAGGGCTATGTGTTATTAACCTCCTGTCTTTACATGCTAATGGGATGCGTCGCCAGCTCTCAGCAAACTCACTTTCCCATCGCTCCGATGTGTCAGACCTCATGCAAATCCTTACTCAGGCAACTCAGCTCTTGTGTGTGTAGGAAAGCCAAGGGTGTTACCCAGGTACTCCAATCTAGCAGAAAGGACAAGGGAGGTTTATTACCGCCGTGATTACAGAGGGCCAGGAGAAGATGGATGAGTAGTGGCATAATGCTGTGAGCACCAGCAGGGGGAGGGAGAGGGGTGGGATGGAAATTAAAAGATGTCTCTGTATGTATGTATATGAGTGAGTTACTATAAGGCCTAGTGTCCCTTCAGGCTGCGCTTTTTCTAAACAATGAATGTCTCAAATTGGACACAAATGTTGTTATCAACCGAAACAGAAAACATTCAACCTCTCAAACAGGAGCCTCTGAAGCATGTAAATAATCAGGGAATGATTGGGCACTCGGCGACAGTGTTATTAATATCTAGGCCTGTCCTCCACTGATAGCAAACAATGCATTGTAAAAGCTTGGCTAACGATCTTGTTTAGGATTTACTCAGCAATGACCAATAATTGGACCGAGGAAAAGGCGTACCAGGCCCTTTTAGACCTTTGTGATATCATAGCGTGACAACTGTGAAATAAAAAAATATAAAGACTTTTTCATGTGTATGCTGAGGCCACATAAAAATGACAGCTTGAACTGTTACTGTGTGAGTCGTAATTACTGACAGTGAGAGACCTGCCTGTTAAAGGCTGCTAATCTTAGGCTGTTGGACCAGAGCACCTTTACAGGTTCCAGTCTGAGGTATCTTATCTGAGACTGACCGTAACTGTACACAGCACACTCTTTGTGCATCAGCAACCATGCAGCGAGAAGGGAGACCTATATTTTCGAATTTCATTGACACAAAAGCAGGGCGCAATCAAGCATAAATGGGTTGAGTAGTGGATATATTAGTAGAATATTAGTAGATGTGGCAATGAAGTCATTCTTTATCAGCTAATCACAATTATTTAACCAAATCTTATTGGAGTTCACACAGAAATCAGTAATTCTTCTACAAGAGAGCAAAGTGTTGCTTTGAAGGGACTCAAGTATACATGTAACTCCCACATCTGTGCGTGGACATAGCCCAGCATTGCGCTGACCCACCCATGTTTGCACTTACAATCTCGTCCATGTTATGCAATTAGCAAAATTAGCAAATTAGCTAAATTATTTGGCCAAGTTATTAAATTAGCTTTGCGTGTTGCCAGCCGTGTTGCCCATCAATTGAAATGCAGGCCCTCCGTATCCACACTTTAGATTATGCCTTTGAAAGACTGATGTATTCTTCTTGCCAATGTTTTCTTGATGTAAAGGCATTTAATCAAAATATTTAAAATGTTAAACATATCATCTGGAACAGCTCCTTCAAAATGATGCTGGCAGGTCTATTAGACAAAGAAACTCCCATGTAGAGAGCCACTTGGTGAGAATAATTGCTAATGAAATTGTATTTATTTGTATTCAAATTAGACATCGCTCCAGGCTCACTTTTGTTCAGTGGCAATATGAGAGCTTGTATGGTGCAAGTTTGCCCATTTCGATTTGCTGCACTGACAGAGCAGGTCAGGGTTAAATTTATGCAAGGGACAATTTGGGAGCCTGAAGCTGAAAAATATAAATGTTACAGTGCTGAATTAAATCCCGCTTCTCTGCTGGAGTGGTGGTGGGGTATAAATGGGTCAGTAATCAAACTTCTACAGCAATGTTGATGTTTTTGTTTTGTGTGCCGTAGCTGAAAGGCATTTTAGTGAATGCACGGAGTTCAGGTGGTCATGATAATTGTTTTTGTTGTTTTTATTTATATATTTCTGTTTGTTTTATGTTCTTCGGTTCATAGGGTTAGAGTTATCTGAGCAACACTGTTTTCTACAGTACCCTCTTTCTGTTGTGAACAAAGGCCATCATGTATGTAGTCACCATCAACAGACAATATTTACATATTTTACATTTTATTTTTAATTTATTATAAATGTATTTGCACATGGTGAACAGAATGCGCCCACGCAGGTCCACATGTGTGTACACACACACACACACACACACACACACACACACACACACACACACACACACACACACACACACACACACCCACACCCACACCCAAATGACAGTTTTCTATTCACAGCACATCAAAATATGGGTTGGAACAATGTGAGCCGTTCTACCTATGAGGCTAGCAGCATTTTGACAGCTGGAAGATCTCAAACGGAAGCTGGGTGCTCTCCTCAGAAGAACTATCAGAAGCTTGAAGAGGCTTTTCAACATTAAGACCTGCATTCATTCCCATGTAATCTCTTCCATCCTTTCACACCCTCACACCCTGGGGCAGCCCTCACTCCCTCACACACTCAGAGTGCCTGTCTGTCTCTCACAGAGTGGACCCTACAGGGAACATAAATTATGAAGTGCCGAGACACACAGAGACACACTCACACACACACATAGTGAGAGAGGGAAAGAGAGCGATTCAGAACTTGTCTGTGTTTATTTTTTTTTAATCGTGGTCTTTCAGTTCACAGATTGGAGCCTTCTTCCAGCCTCTCTGAACTCCTATTATATGAATCTTTTTTCCTTAAGAGAGCTAAATGGATAGTTCCAATATCTGCACTACAAAGAATGAGCTTTGGAAACATTTATCTGAATGCCAGTGAAACAAAAAAGAAATGTCATCATTACTATAAGTATATGATAGACATACTATCAGCACCACACCAGATAGTATTTCAGTAATACAATTGGGTTTAAAACACGTTCCTCTAGTTTAATGAATCTACATGATGCCAAAAATGATGATTAATCTATTTTTGAAGGCTAATCTCATTCACTGATGGTCACAAACACACAGGTTAAGTGACATCTTATCTCTAATCTAATCAGCTTGTGCCCAATTTTGACACAATCTGTGAATATCCCATTCTGACAAGCTGATATTTTCTTCACTGACCATCTCTTGCTCCTGGCAACCAACATGAGAACTACATGAGATTGTCTGGCTCCTATTATTTATAATTTCTCCAGGAGAAAGTTAATTCAATGAGCATTATCAGTGGCTAATGGGAATTATAATTAGTCAGATGAAGAAGATTATCTCTGCATAATTAGCTGTATCTGTCAGCTTCAATTAAAATGATGGGAATTAGGAGGCATGCGGTCTTGTGGCTAAGGAGCATGCCGTTTTTGGCTCTTAGCTCAAACTGTGTTATGGAAATGGGCTGTGTTTAAGGCCTGGAAGTAGGACAGTAATGAATCTGAGGACACTGCCTCACCACAGACAGCTCGAGACACACAGGAAGGGGAGACAGACAGCTCGAGAGACACAGGAAGGGGAGACAGACAGCTCGAGACACACAGGAAGGGGAGAGAGACAGCTCGAGAGACACAGGAGAGAAGAGAGACAGCTCGAGACAGAGGGAAGGGGAGACAGACAGCTCGAGACAGAGGGAAGGGAAGACAGACAGCTCGAGACAGAGGGAAGGGAAGAGAGACAGACAGCTCGAGACATACAGGAGGGAGACAGACAGCTCGAGAGACAGGGGGGAAGAGAGACAGCTCGAGAGACACAGGAGAGAAGAGAGACAGACAGCTCGAGACATACAGGAAGGGGAGACAGACAGCTCGAGAGACACAGGAGGGGAGACAGACAGCTCGAGACAGAGGGAAGAGAGACAGACAGCTCGAGACAGAGGGAAGAGAGACAGACAGCTCGAGACAGAGGGAAGGGAAGACAGACAGACAGCTCGAGACATACAGGAAGGGGAGACAGACAGCTCGAGACAGAGGGAAGGGGAGACAGACAGCTCGAGACATACAGGAGGGAAGAGAGACAGCTCGAGACATACAGGAGGGGAGAGAGACAGACAGCTCGAGACATACAGGAGGGAAGAGAGACAGCTCGAGACACACAGGAGGGGAGACAGACAGCTCGAGACATACAGGAGGGAAGAGAGACAGCTCGAGACATACAGGAAGGGGAGACAGACAGCTCGAGAGACACAGGAAGGGGAGACAGACAGCTCGAGACACACAGGAGAGAAGAGAGACAGACAGCTCGAGACATACAGGAGGGAAGACAGACAGCTCGAGACAGAGGGAAGGGGAGACAGACAGCTCGAGACACACAGGAGGGGAGACAGACAGCTCGAGACACAGGAGGGGAGACAGACAGCTCGAGACACACAGGAGGGGAGACAGACAGCTCGAGAGAGACAGAAAGGGGAGACAGACAGCTCGAGACAGAGGGAAGACAGACAGCTCGAGAGAGACAGGAGGGAAGGGAAGACAGACAGCTCGAGACATACAGGAGGGCGGACAGACAGCTCAAGAGAGACAGGAGGGGAGACAGACAGCTCGAGAGACAGGAGGGAAGGGAAGAGAGACAGCTCGAGACAGAGGGAAGGGAAGACAGACAGCTCGAGACGGGAGGGGAGACAGACAGCTCGAGACACACAGGAGGGAAGAGAAGACAGACAGCTCGAGACATACAGGAAGGGGAGACAGACAGCTCGAGACAGAGGGAAGGGAAGAGAGACAGCTCGAGACACACAGGAGGGGAGACAGACAGCTCGAGACACACAGGAGGGGAGACAGACAGCTCGAGACACACAGGAGGGAAGACAGACAGCTCGAGACACACAGGAGGGGAGACAGACAGCTCGAGAGAGAGGGAAGGGGAGACGGGAGGTCTCCTCTGAGGCTTCAACAGAGCTGGCTAAAATATTTGGACAGAATAGCAATAATAATTTATCCAGGGCCAGGATTATGTGTCTTAAATTGAACTCACATTGTGTTTTCATTGAAAACGGCCCCCTATTTCCTAATCCTAACTAAAGGCGTTAAATGCAGTAGTTTTGTATCATGTCTGTTAAGTGTATAGAATCTGTGGAAGGTTCCCCATGAAAATGTAGCCATGTGACTGGAGTTATACGTCATTTGATGTTGTGGCAAACAAATGTCTTTAATTCGTCATCAGATGTGTTTTGTTTCACTAATAAAAAAATGTTTCTCCTCACTAAAATAGTAATACTAAGTCAGCTGTTATCTAGGAGACGATGTGCTTTCATTTACAGAGGTCAGTGCCCTTATAACAGAATTATATAGGCATAATCACTGGTTATACCGGTTGTGGGGATGATCTATCTAGCTATTCTTAAAAATCCATAGGCCATCGATGAAGGTGCAATCATAGAGAACGTTTCCTTGACATGTCACAGCATAGATGGCAACATGGCTACAGCTCCATCAGCACTCCACAAGAAGAGGCTGATGGATAGGGTGATGTTTCTGATGTCCAAATAGGATTCTTTAGACTAACCATCCATATTTATCCATATTTACGTGTACACACGTTTATAAATTGCTTGGTAAAGCCACTAGTGGAGTTCACTCATTTTCATTGACAAGTTTATTTTTCGCCAGTCTAGCTTGTTTAATGATAAGGTGGGCTTTTGTCTAAGTTGGGCTGCTTGGTCCATTGCAGGCTGCATCAAGATGTTTTAAATAATGGTTGAATTTCAGAACAGTGACAAACAATGCCAAGGCTTAGAGCACAGTGTCCTTACCTGGATGTCACCAATGACGGAGATTCATCGAGACATGGATGCTGCTCCGCAGGGCGCTCAATTTGCTTGTGTTAACTTAGGTTAACCGCCCCACCCGCCACCCCACCCACACAAACCATTATTATGATAATATTTGTTAATAATGTGAATCTCTTAGCATTATTATTATTATCATAAACCACTAACGCATAAACAAGTCCCACAAATGTGATTGCAGACAACCAAAGCAAATGAGGCCTACACCTTATAGGCTATTCAAATATTCTCTTCTCCCTATTCAGATGGAATTGCAACATATTGTGAGATCTCAGTTTAAATGCAGCTCTTGTGCCCCATGCACCACACAATCTTGGAAGTGCTTCGTGGGCCACTGGAGCACACACAGAATAAGGAAACAGGAGGCTGGTCTTACACTCTGACATAACACTTACACTGACGGTGGACAGATACAGAAAGCAGGGCTAAACTAAGGCATTAACACACACAGACCAAATAATAACAATTACACACGCTAATACCAGACACGAAAGGGAGGCACAATTTAACCGCTAACAGCATAAACAACAACAACAGCACAGTACCAGCATACAGTGTCTCATATTCACGTACGGTAATGGTGCTACCCTTTGCACGCCTACGATATTTTGTTCATCCTTAGATTCTTTGTTTGCTGTGTATCTGTTTTTAAATATTCAGTTAAAAAGAATTGTAGGCAACTTGATGCTGTATGATGACGTATTGATTAATGGTGTATTGTCACTTCAATCTATTTGGTTTAGGTTACCTTCTAATATTTTGACCTTGTGCTGGGATGTTAAATGGGGGGGACAGTATTACAGTGTATGGTTTGGACATACTAAAATAGACTAAAATACTACATAACAATGTCCCTTAAATGATGCACTACACAAAATAAAGCAAGAAGTGCAATACGTCATGTTATACTCACAGATCAGATGAGATGCAAAAGTTACATTGGAAACAGTGGAGACTAATGTGCTGGCTCGCCATTAAACAGGCTGTATGTGTTAATCATGTCTTAAACAACTTTTCTTAGAATAAACTACACACTCACTAATATAAATGCTGCCTAACATTCATTTCTTGCCTCGTAGACTAGGCTTGTAACATTAAATCTAGCTGATAAGATCTTTAGAATTCTAACATTAGCTAGGAAAACTGAGATGTTTCTTGCCTGGTATGCATGCATTGTGTAGACTAACGTTCCAGTACTTTAAGAATTAAAACATTCAAACGTACGTTCAAGAGGTGCTAGAGTTTGTTTTTGTTTTGTTTTCTCTTTTCTTCTCCTGAACTGTGGTTGCCTATGTCTGTCTGTAAATGGTAGTCTATAGCCCTCATGCCAACACCATGGGAGGGGGCACCACAATTCATTCATGTTATTATTTCGGTGAAATAGTTTATAGCTTATATTGGTTTAGGAGTAGTCTGAAGAGTAGGAAGTGCATCATTATTATCTCTTCTATTTTATTCTTATACTGTATATATATGCACAGCATGTGGGGCCCTATGCACAGCACGTGCCATTTGTGAATGTGGCAGCGGCCCTGAAAAACGAAAATATAAAATTAGAAAAAAAAATCTCGGCAAAAAAAAGTATTGCTCTTGCTGCCATTGCCTGGAGGATTTTGTATGAGTTGGAGTTAATGTGTTTAAGCCTTAAGCCTGTCTTTGCTTTGGGTTATTGATCAAAGTCAGCCCATATTTACAGATGGAGATGGGACTCCTAGTAAAGTTGCTCTGCTTCAGTTGATTCCTTCCATGATATTACTATCTGGAATAAAAGGCCCCACATTGTTGCTTGCATGTCTGTTTGTTTTAGTGTACTGTGCCCTGTTGTATGTACATACTGTATATAGACATGACCCAGGGTCAGGATCACTGTATCTTTTTTATGTATTTAGTATTTGTATATATCTCGTCAAAAAAATGACTAGGAAGATATAAGGAGAGTGTGTGGATTCATTGATCTTTTTGATGGTAGGAAAGAGTCAGACTTGATGTGACTGGTTGTGCCACAGCAATGTACAAAAAATAGAAGAACAATTGATGCAATCTATTTCACTGCTTATATTAAGATATTTACAGTTTATTAATCTGTGCTCTATCAAAGTTGATCTGCTGCCGGCCATATAGTTCTCAATATCTTCCAGTGAATTGATTTCCGCCTGCAATGTTGGCAAAGTGCAAGCAGTGCTAAGTTGTGTTTGACCGTGTGTGTGTGTGTGTGTGTGTGTGTGTGTGTGTGTGTGTGTGTGTGTGTGTGTGTGTGTGTGTGTGTGTCTTTTGGGTGGGATATGTGGATTAACCAAGGCCTGAACTTGAAATAGGAAAAGGACAGAGCAGTCAATATGCACTGATTAATGATAATGGCATGCAAGCCCAGGGGATAATCTTTCTAAGCTCTTTTTATCTTAAGACCAATTGACTGAAACTGGGAGGACAGAAATCACACAATCCAAAAGCAAATGAAATACATTACATAGTGTGAAATCTTGACCATGTGTAGTTATTACAGGAGAGTACTGGCATAGTGTGAAATCTTGACCATGTGTAGTTATTACAGGAGAGTACTGGCACAAAGCAAATGAAAGCCAAATTCTGTATGGCACTGCAAGGTGATCCTATTGATTCGTTTGTTGTCTAAATTCCACAGAGACGTTTTTAAAAAACACTTTTTTTTCCCACTCTTACGTGCTATACATCAAAGATTAGAATACTATTATTTAGGGTTATTACGTCCGTATGCACAATTACAACCTGACTGTGCCACTAGAAAAGATATTTCATACGCCATCAACATGAAATCTGTTATTACCATGATGAATTCCTCTCAGTGCTTTTATCCCTTGTTATCCGATGCGTATTGACAGAGATGACAAGGAAATGACAGTTTATCCCAGCGTCGCTCATCAATCTTCTGCATCTGGGGCTGGAGCTCAGAACTCGGGATTGAAAAGGGCTGATCCCGTCCCAAAGCTCCTGCCTCCGTCCTCTGGATTAGTCAAAATGATAGCTAATTTATGCCTCCTCATGGATGCAATTATCCCCCTGGTCCACAGCTGTGGCATCGTCCTGCCATGGTCACAATCTGAAATGCACAAGCTACCTGCGTTGTTTATTTGCTGACTCGTCGTCTCCAGTTTATGGGGATTAATGCCCCAGCGGTTCCCCCGCGGGGCCTGTGCTGTCTGCACCGGGATGCTCCTCTCTCAGAGTAATCCCCCGCCTGCGAAATCCTGGAAAGATTTGAGTTGGTGGAGGTTTATCATCCCGTGGCACTCCGACATGACCAAGGAGCTGCCCATCTCTGCGCTCTGCTTGTCACTAGCTTCAGAGGTTTTTTTTTTTCCAATTAATATTGTAGCACAAAAGATATCAAGCTGACTGATCTGTCTACCAGAGGCAAAGCAAGGTGATTGATTTCAGCCTGGAGGTGTTGATGTTGGTGGTTGGACTAGAAAGGTGGAGAGTTGGAAAGACAGAAAGAGACAGGTAGAGAGGTGGGCCTACATCGATGGACTGATGGATGCACAATCACGGTGATACATGCTAACTCATCTGAGTCCGACAGCCAACCTGCTTTAGTAACGGTAAAGTAGTTGAAGCTCTTTATCCTTCTCAGAATTAGCATGCCCCTGCAAAACTGTGCATCGGTATGTAGAGCTATTGGCCTGTTGATACAGTGAATACCTTGAACACTCTCACACATCTAATAATTATCACATCTCTCCACACATCCTGCCGCGTTAGTAGTCTCTCTGTCTTCTCATGATTTCAGTGACGTCCCCGTCATCTAAACCCAATTTACTCAAAGGTATGTTGTGTTGCCAGGATCATTTTTGAAAAAAAAATGGAAAATGGTTTCATCTGAAACATCCTGTTTTTTAAGGAATCTTGTGTACCTACCTACATTTTGACAGTAGTATATTGAAAATATAAAGCCATGCCAGCAGTGTCATTTCAATATCTCATTTGCCTTGAATGTGTAATTGCCACACTGTTGTAATGACCAAACCCAGGATAGGACATGAACATAGCTTGTCTTCTAAAACTCAAAGGGAGAGTGTTACGACCCAGATAAGAGTCCAGCACCTGGGTGCTACGAATCGTAGCCCCTTATCTGTTATCCATGGAACGTTTCAAAGCAGAAACACATATTCTATAACTTCAACATACACAGACACATTGGGTTTTGTCTGAACAAAAAAACATTAAAAGATACATTTTCCATAACACCACCACCACCTGGTTTGAGCCTTCATCATGGTTAACACCCAAACCATAAAATGCTGGAGTGTCATGGCTGATCATCAGTCACCAGGGTGGTCTTCAACCATTATTCAAAAGCACTGTTGCACATGTCAAGGGAAGGGCTGTACAAGCACGGAACATTCTCCAGTTCCTTCCATCACTGTGGTGGCTCTAGGAGCCCCAGTTTAAAGAGTCGTGTCAGGCTATTGATAAAAGAAGCCAGGTTTCTCAAGAGTCAGCTTCATTAGACAGAAAAGACTCTGCCAAAACAGACGGGAGAATGGGAGAAACAGAAGAATTGGAGAAACAGAAATCCGCTTTATATGCATTTCTGATTCCATGGACTATCATGATTCCACTGGGGTTTACTTCATTTGAGATGCTCTTTAGCTGGACACCAACGACCTCTAGGGAAAATGCAATAATAACACCTGGAAACAGCAACCATACCTATGAAAACATCATCCTGCTTACACATGAGTTGAATGCTGATGCCATGCCTGTGGAGGTATCAGACATGAAGGCCAAGGTCAAATCTGGATGGGTCTGAATAGATGGGTTTCAATGGAACAGTTCCAGACAGGAAACTGTCCTCATACTTCTGTGTAATGCAAGTTTCTTATTACCAGAAACATAGGGAATGAATAGGCTAGCATGATGGAGGCCAGATCAGCTCTTCACCATCATCACTATCAGATGCAGCTCTACACTAGCACACTTCTGAGGCTATGGATTGAATTCAGAGTAACATTCCCCTAAGAACTCCAGGCTTCCAAGAAAAATAGCTGTTAATCAGGGTTCAAGGAGGTCTGTGTGGGTGCGATACCATAGCACATTCATAAAACCTTACATAAATGCTTCATAATACATTCAAGAATGCATGAAACAACATTCATGAACAAAGCTACATTACGATGGAATACTGTGTTTGCTTTTTGTTTGTCTTTTTTTCTCAAAATAAAAGTCCCCTTTTGCAACCACTCTGCCCCTTTCAGTTCAGTTATTATATTCACGGTGTTTATCAATCACATGAGTACTAGTTTCACCTGTTCTGGGTTTGGACTCTATTTAAACCCCGCCATTTGGTTATGTCCTTTCATTATTTGTTAGATATTGGTTGCTCTGTCTCTGACTGTTTTTGACTGTGCTTCTTGGATTGCCCCTGCTATGGAATAAATGTTTCTGCAATTGGATTTAGTTTGTGTCTTTACAGAATATCTAACCTTTTCATTGATCCAATGGAAACACTAGAGAGGCTTTGTTGGAAAGGATTTGTGTTTTGTGTACTTTCTTCTCAAGAAGCACCAGTTGAGAGACATGAACAAGCATTTGGTACCCAAGGACAGCAGATTCTCTTTATGATCAGTCAGTGGCGTTTCTACATTAGGGGCACATGACGCACTTCCCCACCAGATCCAGATGGCGCTGTGGTTCAGAAAGCTCAATACATCTGTGCTTTGTGGCAAAATATATCTTATTTTATTTAACCCTCTATACCCCAATAGAATTCTAGAACACTGCAGCATATTACTGCGAAAACCAGAGAATTCCTGTATTTTTTGTTATTCTGTAAACAAACAGTTACAGTTAGAAAACAAAAGAAAAATTACAATTACAAGTTTGTTTTGTTTGAAAGGGCATAAATTGTTTGTTAATATGATATCAAATATGTATTAGTGACATCTACAAATATTAAAATACATAGCTTTACATACACCCTAAAGTTCAAATTCATACGTTTTGAACCGTACTGCAGACCTATTTATTACATTTAATATCATCTTAATGTGTTTAATTAGTATTTGTTTTATATTTTGTAAATAAATAAATAGATATTAAACTTAATATTTAAATATTAACACTACTAAACCATATAGATAACCAACATTTTTGCTATTTTGGTGGAAAACACCAACCTCTATGCCTCTTCAAATGCATCCTGGTGCAAAGTATGCGAGTAGCGATTCAATTGTAAATGTGCGTGTGAATAAACTAGACTCACAAGCACTATAGTGCTGTTTTGGAGTAATTTGATTTGTGTGTGTTTCTGTGTTTGTGCTTGCTCTGTGAAATGCTGCCTGCTCTCCGCTCCCTCATCCTTCTGGGGCAGCGCTGTAAACATAAGACTGTTGCTATGGAAACACCAATGAGCGTGAGCGACACAGGCCAAAGTTTACATTGGGAGATGGGGCAGATTTTCCCCAAGATTTTCTTATGCAATGCAACTTCTACTTAAGATACCACCCTCGTCTTCTATCTGATGGTGAGAAAATCTATTTTATGACTTCCCTGCTAACTGGTCAAGCAAGGTAGTGGGCCACTGCAATGTCGAACCAAAATTGTCCCGCTCTCCTCTAATACTCAGTTTAGTGAATATTTTGCAACCGTTTTTGACCATCCAGCAGCCGGTAGAGATGAGGGAAACCACCTTATGAGAATGAAACATGGCTCAAGCACTGCTGCAGATTACGCCATAGAGTTTTGCACCCTCGTTGCAGGTAGTGGCTGGAGTGAACCAGCATTACTAACTGTATCCCTGGGGATTTAAATCTCAAGTACAAAGGGAGTTAGGCTGTAGAGGAGAATCACTGGGTTTTGAGGACTGTATTAAGCTATCCATTTCTATTTATCTGTTGCGAGATCGTGCTTAGACGTTCCCCATGTGACCCAGAACAAGCAGTTTTTTTCTCACATGCTTCCATCTCCTCCTCCGGATCAGCTTGGTCGGGCTCCACTCTCTCCAGCAGAGCGAGAGCTGGTTGACTCTTCACCACTGTCTATATTGTGCTCAACCCGGTGATCATCTTCATCCTCAGCCTGCCTCCTCCACTCTTCGGGTCAGAACATATTTTAGATATTACTCATAAGCAAACTTTAAGCTGACTTTGCTGATGTCGCCGCAGCCCTTGTAAAAGCCCATCCTTGTTAAAAAAGAGCCAGGGTCAGTCAGTGGTCATGATGGATGGATGGTGAGCCTACAGTGGATGGCTGGAAACTTCAGGAGGCAACTTCAGGAGCTTGAAACTCCAGAGATTACTCTCAATGCCCTCAAGAACAAACCTGATGGAAAATGACTGCCTCAATGACCTGTCAGGTGAAACAACAGAGAGACTGGAGCAGATGAGAGGAAAGACACAACTGAGGAGGAGATGATGGACTATACTTTTGCTCTGAGAACATAGGAGTTCAGGACTCGCCTATAATTGCAGATTTGAAATTGAGATTGCCAGCTCTATTTCAAGTGAATCAGGTCAGTGGAACTTAATAGTGGATGATCCCATGTTTTTAAATAATGAAAAAGATTGAATTGTCTTTTTTAAAGATATGCACTAGTAGCTGAAGGCAGAGTTCAAACACAGTCCATCTGCGGTCCCAATTCTTTTTGAGTCACTTGCATGCCAACACCCTGATGAGGGTGTACTCTAAGAAAGGTGGTGTTGCCGGAAGAAAAACATGATCCATTATAGCATGCCTGACCCAGGTATGACTATGAAACAGTTGCAAAACTAAACTAACATTTTCCTTTTAGGTTAAAAAAGGTTAAGATAAAGTTTAATTAAAGAAACCGTTACTGTCAACATGAGAAATAATCCAATTCAAATGAAGTAACAGAATGTAAAAGATGTTATTACTAATCCTAATCATCATAATGTACATATGTGTTGCTGTGCATTACAGAAGACTGGTGTTTTTGTCATGCCCCGGGGAGATACACTCTTGTAGTGTACTTTTGTCTTTATTGAGTTTCTTTATTGGGACTATTCATGGTGTATCTCTGTGTAGATCCTGTGCTCTGTTCACGGTGTATGTCTGTGTAGATCCTGTGCTCTGTTGTGCTTTGATGAGTTGAGTGGCGGCCAGACGTGTGACATCAAGACCTGGGTGATTTGCCATTGGTTGAGGTGACAGGAAGTGATGCGGATTGGTCGGTGGCCAGGGGAAAAGGCGCGGGTGTAGTGGCATTCAGGAGGAGGACTGAAGGGAATAAAAGAGACACGAGGGAGCCGGTGTGGAGTTGTGTAACGCCAGGTGCCTGGGCTATGACGAAGGAAGGACACCACTGCAGGTGCTGCACGAGATAGACCACGCTCAGTGATACGGCGCACTCTAGCCACCATTAAGGGATTCGAGCCGGCCAAGTGTGTGAGTGTGGCTGGTGGTTGGGTAGATGCTGAGCGTGACCCTCCAGGTCACAGTGTGGTAAGAGAGGTAGACGGTGGAGTGTGCAACACAGCAAGAAAGAGCGGCAAATGTGAGCTGGTGGAGGAGCACGCAGACTGCACATGACTAGGAGTGGAGGAGCACGCAGACTGAGCACGACTAGGAGTGGAGGAGCATATTGGGAGGAATGAGAGGAACTTCCGCAGCTGCCTGGAAAGAACTTATGGCCGCTAGTTCAGTGCAGGGTTTGATAGTGGATGTTTAGTTTGGTTTCTGTTATGTAGTTGTGTGGAGTCACTGGGGGAAGTGCCGACTGACCCCCAGTTCTACTCTGTCTGTGTGTTTTCCTGCATTGGTATTTGGATTGGGTTAGCCTCCTTACTTTCTGTGTATGATTTGTTCAGCCTGGAGCCCTAAATTAAGAGATTATACTAAATCCTTTGGGCGTTCAGTCTGCTGCCAAGAGAAACAGATACACAAAAGGCCGGCCACTAACCCAGACCACACAAAGATAATAAGTCTCCTGTTCTTTTAGAGTTAGAGTCTAGATACCAGGAAGAGTATAACCCCCCCCCCCCCCCCCCCCCCCCCAACACATTTAGTTTTCTAATAACACTCCCTTAATGGTCACCCTGACCCAGTAGCACATTCATTAGGTAGAGCGTTCTCGAGGGAGGGATTTCCACTGCCCCGTTCAATTGTGTGAGAAAACACACTTCAGAAGATTTATGCTAAAATTCTACAAAACCAATTGTTGACTTGCTTGACCTGGTGTCCCTGATGTTACATGTTGTCTTTGTACTGCTCTTTTCTGGAATGAGACTATTAACAACAAACAAGTATTTGTCCTCTGCGGTCTTTGTGTTTACTTAAACAAGGATTCAGAACACCTTGTGAAAGAGTAGAAGGTGTGTTTACCAAATGTTTTTAAAATAATTCTCTAATGCATCACCTTCCTTTTGTGTTGCCACAATAATATAACCATTGTCATATTACATGTGTTGTCATTTCCTTCATAAAATCTAACACGCAATCATGCAATTTAGAAATGTAGAATGTAATCCTGCAATGTAGAAATGGACTTTCCTTTACCAAACTACATTTGATCATATCTTAAACAAAACAATTATGTTTTGCCTCAGGCCACTGTTGAAGAAGAATTTCCAGAGGAGACAGCAGAAAAGGCCATGGAGGGGGTGGAGCCCAGAGATTACCCAGAAGACATTGGAGTCTTCATGGAGGGAGGGGAGGTCCTTAGCAGGTTGCACAGCGAGCCTTCGACAGCAGCCATGTTGGTGGATCTCACGTACTCACATGCATGTGAGCTACCCATCAGAGCACAGGTATACTTTTGAAGTTCTTCAAAAGATTGTTATGCAAATAGATGACAAAAAACTATTGACAGAAGGGCAAACAGTAGTGGTAGGCCTGCTGAAACACCATGGCAATGACTATGTAATATTTCTGTTTTATCAGAGGACAGTCTTTTTTTTACTTTAGAGAGAGTAAACATTTTGGAAAATTGATGTATAAGAGAGACACTGCACAAAGGCAACCGGGGCAAGGAAAAAGTCTACAATTCTCAAACAAATGGGACAAAAAACGCAACATATTTTACAACAGGGGTACATTTAAAAGTCAAGCGGCCTCATTCAAACCATGAGATATAAACATGGGTGTATCAGGACTAAATGTAGGTGTTATGTAACCATATGTTCTGGTGCACGAAATGCCCTGTATTGTTATTCCTAGGCTTCTTATTCTTCTTCATCTTATTATTACAGTGCATTTTCTTGTAAAGGACACCTGTGCTATGTATTTTTCTGAACTTTATACTTTTTAAGATATTAAAGAAAAACTAATACAAATGTTCCCATTGACTTACATTGGGACATGATGACATCATAATAGGGTAATTAAACTGGCTTGCACCTGTGCTTCACTGACACCTGCGCCAAGGTTCCAAGGCTCCTCTTCTCTCTGTCCCTCTCCATTCAACTGCATAACTAGGAATATTAAGACACACCTTCCATACTCTACTTTTTTTTCTCTCCATCCCACTCACTCTACTTTCTATCACACTCCATCTCTCTGCTTCACTCCATTTTCTCTCCTTCTTTCAATATTTACCCTCTTCACTCTCTCTTTACTGTATTTATCCAGAGCCACTCTTGTTCCCTCTTCTTTCCTTTCTTCTTTCCTTCTTCCACTCTTCTTTCCTTCTTCCACTCTTCTTTCCTTTCTTCTTTCCCTCTTCCACTCTTCTTTCCTTCTTCCACTCTTCTTTCCTTTCTTCACTCTTCTTTCCTTTCTTCTTTCCTTCTTCCACTCTTCTTTCCTTAGAATTTTTTTTCTAAACTTTATACTTTTTAAGATATTAAAGAATAACTAATAAAAAACGTCCAATTGGGCCATTGTGACATCATTAAACTGGCTTGCACCTGTGCTTCACTGACACCTGCGCCAAGGTTCCAAGGCTCCTCTTCTCTCTGTCCCTCTCAATTCAACTGTTATATATTAAGAGACACCTTCCATACTCTACTTTTTTTCTCTCCATCTTTCTCTCTATCCCTCTCACTCTACTTTCTCTGACACTCTTTCTTCTTTCCTTCTTCCACTCTTCTTTCCTTTCTTCTTTCCTTCTTCCAGTCTTCTTTCCTTTTTCCACTTTTCTTTCACTCTTCTTTCCTTTCTTCTTTCCTTCTTTCACTCTTCTTTCTTTTCTTCTTTCCTTATTCGACTCTTCTTTCCTTCTTCCACTCTTCTTTCCTTTCTTATTCCACTCTTCTTTATTTTCTTCTTTCCTTCTTCCACTCTTCTTTCACTCTTCTTTCCTTTCTTCTTTCCTTCTTCCACTCTTCTTTCCTTCTTTTACTCTTCTTTCCTTTCTTCTTTCCTTCTTTCACTCTTCTTTCTTTTTTTCTTCCTTTCTTAACTTTTGCATTTCATGCACTGGTATTTCCTTCAGGAAATGCATTTTCTAGTTGATTACTTTAACACGTTTGTTTGGGACTTGGAAAGAGGAATGTTTCGAGTGGCAATAGCTCTCAGGACTTTGTGTCACCCCTGTGGTCTGCATCTGACAACACCATTTGTGGCACTGTAACGCTTTTTACTAAATCAATTATGTAAGAACCGAGAATAACGGTGCCATTTAAAATAAATTAGCCTGGTTCATTCCACAAAGCCACATCTTTCAATTTAAACATCTTATTTCAAATGTATTGAACATTCTTTCTGTTTCTTGTTTTTAAAAATGTCTTTAATCAATGAATTGGTCTTCATCAACAGTGACACGTCCTGGGTGGGGGTGCAAACAGTGTTCAAATATTGTTTTCAAGCTCTACCTGCTTAAACAAGGACCAATATCTATGAAATAATGACGTGTACACCTTGGTTTTCTCTATCCAAATCGTTCCTACTCAAAACCATTCTTTATCGAGGCATCCAAGTCATTTTCTACAGTCTGTCTTATAGATGCGGGAGGGTTATCATTCTTTAATCTATCCAGTTGGAATCAGGGCTAAATACAATTGCTCAGCATAGTCATGATAATGTTGCTTGGTCTCAATGCAATCAGATTACTTAAAACGGAACATCTATGTGCTTAAGAGTGGTAGAAGGTGACTGCCCTTTTGATTAATAGCATGTTTCTTCCCACTTTTAACAGCTATAAACTTAATCTCTTTTTTCATATTTTCCACCTTTTTATACTGAGAATTTATAAATGGTATCATACCGTGGAGGATGTTAAAAGTCACTCTGCATAGAGGCAAAATCATCAATCATTAATTCATTGGTTTTGGTCACCGGAAGGAGGGAGTCCTCATTTAAAGCACTGGGTATTCCTTGAATGAATTTGATGTCTCTTATCTTTTTACTTAAAAAAAAACTCCAACAGTGGTTGCCAGAGTTTTTGTCATAAATGTACACAACATTTTCAGTTTTATTAAAAATCATCTTATCAGCATTGGTATTTTCCAGAGTTTGAAGGACCTCTTATTACACAAGAGAATGGGATGCGTGACATTTCTTAATCCCTGAATAGATCTATCTCTATATCCCTCGCGACCCATAAGGCAGTGTCAAGACATCAGAGAGTAGCACACACTTGTTGTACACAACTTTAAAATGTTAAATGTTTATTTTTCAGTCAGAGTTGCTTTTTATTCCTTACAATCTTATCTGTACGTGCGAGTTTGTGCCGTGTGCTGTCTCTGTTCACCCCATAATGGTCAACATGATCAATCAATGTGATTACATTAGCCATTCGATAACCGTATGTTTTTGGAACGCCCAAGATAAGTTCTGTGATGCAATCACTGCCGCCTATTTCATCCTTCAGATCTCCTAGATACGATCCTAGGGGAGGCTCCCAGTCACCCTCCTCAGAGACAAAGATAACAGTCTGTGTCACTGCACCACTGCACCACAACTCCCAATCACCCTCCTCAGAGACACATATAACAGTCTGTGTCACTGTACAACAACTCCCAAGTTCATAAGATCCATAAGATTGTACAATTCTAAACATGCATTAGCCGCAGTGAAAGCACCAAGGAACGTTTGTGTCTTGAGTTTGTCCATCCTTGCCGTCTGCATGACGCCACAGCATGATGCCAAAAATGTATTGTGCGAACCGCTCAGTCTTTCAACCTAATCTCCTCCTTTGCAAAGTAGTCTTGTAGGCAATCAATGTAAGCCCAGTCAATGCAGGCTCTGTTTTCTGCCTCTGTCACGGCGTGTGCAGAGTAACCTCTAGCTTCCTGTTGGTACTGCAAAAAGGTCTTGTCAGAAAACAATGTGTCAGACCTCTGTGTGAAATGCCACACCACATCTATTCTGGTCAGCACATTTGTTTAGCGCGCTTCCGCTCACATTCCCACACAACATCAACTTTCAATCCATATGCCTTTGGAAGCATTTCTCGGTGGTGATAAAAACACTTTTAGCCCTCAACATAGGTTAATTCATTCAATGAAGATGTTTGAATACACTTTGTGTTGGTTGAGGTTGAAGTGTTGTTAATGCGTCAGGTCAAGTGTGTCTCTGGGGAGAAAATGTGTCTTGTAGACAGCCGTGCAGCAGGATGCCAGCATAGTGTGATTAAACAAGTCAAACCCTGTACAGTCAATAAAGTCAGTCAGTGGTGTTTTAAGCATGTTTTAAGCATGTTTTAAACATGTTTTAAGCATGTTTTAAGCATGCCTCGTTTAGCAGGGAGTCATCACCTTTGGCTGTAAACTCCTCACCTTTAAACATGATGGCACAGACAAAGTTGGCTCTATTTACCATTTTCAAAGTCAGAGAAAATGTTCTTGTAATCTGTTGTTTTCAACTTGATGAGTTGACGATTACATCTCTTACAGTACTTAGTGACATCACACTGTGCCACTAACACACGCGGTTCACCCTTGGTAACAGGCTGTTTGTGTATTTGCAATATCTCAAAGAATCATTGCAATGTTTTGACATTCTCAGCTTCTTGTAACACTCAGAGTCATTGCACATGTCACAACTGAATTTATAAGTGTGGTCTCTGCAACTACCAAACCCGACATAGCCAAACTGACAAACATATGTTTCGCCTAGAAAAGCCTTAAGATATTGTATCAAATAGTAATGGCCATCTTGCAGATGTAGGAACACTATCTCTCACATAGTCTCTTGTCTGGTACCTCTGCAGCATGTTTGTACCTGACCTGTAGAAGACAACAATTTTAACCCCTTAAGCACGCTCAAACTTTAAAACATCTTTAAGTCCTATTTTCTGATTAACTGTTAAACCAGTGCCTGTGTGAATGTCTGCAGCAATCTAAGTATCGGTGGTTGCTTACATGTCCAGATGATGAGCAAGACAGATAGTAAAACATAAGTAGTTTGAGATGTTAGAAGGGCAAAACAGATTCAATCTGTTCTTACTAATTACTTCATAATGCGCTCGGTCACGCAGCTTTCTATACACAACTCCATTCTTACTCCACGTTATAGAGACTATCAGCTCCAAACTGTCGTCTGTCATGATTAGATGGCAAGACAAGATAGCATTTACATCTGCAGTTAGGCCAGACCATCTCAGAGTAATGTTCAAAACACCGTTTTCATCAGCTAAGGGTATGCCACTTAGCTTATCACTGCGTGGAAAGTGGTATCTGGGAGTATCTGGTCCAACGTCCACCAAGTCCGCTGTTTGGCGGGTATTCGGATATCTGCAGAACTTTGTTATGCGGACTGCAAACACCTGCAAATGTCCAAATACAGCTGTTTTTAGGACCTGCCTGAAGTTGATGGCTTGGCTGTTCAAATGCTAATAAGAGTCAATGATCTGGGTGGGCCTGGGTACTGAAGCTTAAGAGTCAATGATCTGGGTGGGGCTGGGTACTGAAGTGATGGGTACTGTACTGGGTGATGATCTGATCTGGGTGGGGCTGGGTACTGGGTGATGATCTGGGTGGGGCTGGGTACTGAATTGATGGGTACTGTACTGGGTGATGATCTGGGTGGGGCTGGGTACTGAAGTGGGGTACTGTACTGGGTGATGATCTGGGTGGGGCTGGGTACTGAAGTGGGGTTCTGTACTGGGTGATGATCTGGGTGGGGCTGGGTACTGAAGTGATGGGTACTGTACTGGGTGATGATCTGGGTGGGGCTGGGTACTGAAGTGGGGTTCTGTACTGGGTGATGATCTGGGTGGGGCTGGGTACTGAAGTGATGGGTACTGTACTGGGTGATGATCTGGGTGGGGCTGGGTACTGAAGCTTGCCCCTCTTCCTCTAGCCTGCTCCCCTTCACAAAACAAAAGCTGCAAAATCATTACAAATGAAATACTAGAAACTGCAGAATAAATTCTCCTACAACAGGAAAGTAAATTGTCATCAATAGAACGACTAATACATACAAATCAAGTGATACATAAACAATAGACACAGATTTACACACATTGGACTCAACCAATGGGCAGCCTGCGAAAAGCTGAAATAAAATAAAACAACTATTTTTTTTAAAACCACCCACTCAGATCTAATGTTGAGGCTACTCCAGTCACATCTGTGGGCTTCCATGGTGTAGTGTGAGAGAAACCAGGAGGCTGCCATTAAGTGCCACAGTAGTGCAGTAGTATTGGGGAAGCGGAATACTGAAGGGAGGTATGTAACCTCTAGTCCCACATCATAACCTGCTAATAGCACACATTTTAGGTATGTATTCTCTCACCTGCTTATTTGATAATGGCTGATAAAAGAACGCTAGAGATTTTGAATGTGGAGTGGGGACACCTCTTCTCCATGCAGGGAATATTCAATTATTCCATCAAGTCTGAATGAAAACAAATAAAGAGCTGGTAGCCCTGCTAAATGGGTTTTTAAAGAAGATAACTGAACAGCATATTATGGCGATTGGACTGGATCAAATCAGACATGAGAGAACTAAGAGGTGTCCGCTCCAAAGAGGATTAAACCAGCTGGAAATAACTCTATTGTGGTAAGTGTATTTCTCTGGTCTGCTGTTTTTCGGATGACTGCCACACATTCAAGTGTGTTTGCATTTCCTTACCTGCTCTATGCCTTAATGTCGTTGAATTTACCCCTTGCTAAATTGACTTTTTACAGGGAGCCTTGTGAAGGACTCCATCTTGGATTAAAGGCCAAGGTCTGGCCTCCAGCCCATACAGAACAGAGTACAGAATCATCTACACTCTGTGATATGTCATTGTACACTGATGTATATGGCTAATTTATGTTTAATAATTTATTTTAAACTGTATTTTATTCATTTCTAATAAAAGCATTTATGTAATTCATTTCTGTTGTTGTCAGACAATCAATATTAGACCAATTGAAGAATACCTGGTGGCAAAAGGTGTGAAATGCAAAAGTTCCTTCGTAACCCCCAACCCCTGTGGGATTAGTCACCATGGCAACTAATGGCTCCAGGCAGGCCCCCAAACCTGGTACATATCCAGGAGTAACCGGCACAGTGTCGACTCACTCCCTAATTTGTGCATCGGACCAAACTCCAATGTTATCCAAATCTGCTTTGTGTTGTCTGCTCAGCCCCTTCAGACAGGCGCAGATCTCAGAGTGCAATATCCTCTGTGTAAAGGTCTACAGCTTATTTGTAATAAACGTAACACCATAGCATGTTAGTCGTGCTATCAATCTAGATTTTTATTTGTTTTTGTTTGTGTTTATAACACCAAGACGTGACCTCAATCTTTGAGTAGCTATCCCACCACAACCACAGCCGAAAGAGGTATTTTTCAACACCTCACTGTCACACTTTTTTTCTTTCCCTCACACACACCAGAACCACAATTTTATACAGTGTTTAACAGAAAGACATTTGGAGTTTGTGAGAGTATCTTCGATTAATCAAGGTTATTTAAGCATTTGGGTCTAACAGTCAATATTAGTGATGGCCACGAAAATAGCTTATTTTCTGTGTTGATGGGATACTATTGTCAGTATATTCGACTATGTAAAAATATCCATAATGTTCTCATTACTATAAGTTTAATGAGTTATATCGTTATAATCATTCCGGATGAATAGCAGCGTTGATGCGCGTTCAACAAAGATAATCGCGTATACACATTTGAGTGCTTAGTGTTGCATACGATTTGATACACAATGTCTGTGAGATACATGTCACAATATAACCAGAAAACACCAATCTTTCAGCAACCAAGCCCATCGCACCACAGTTGAAAAAAACATTTGCAGCATCTATTTTCACACATCTACCACACTGTGTCAACAAACGCACACACACTCACATCCACATATCAACACCATATGTTTCCTATTTCATCCATCTATTCCTTGACACATTACCGCCACATAAGTAGGAAAATGATGCGTTGTACATCCAACTGACAGTATGTCAAACTGTCAAACAATTGTCCATCTAACAGGCAAGGGGGTTGTCAATCAACTGTCCAAACAACTATCCATCTAGCTTGCTTTGGGGGAGGTTGGCAATCACAGAGGGTCATCAATTTCCTCTTTTTGGCGCAAAAGCCATCTTGTCACCCACTATAGCAGCGGAAATAGGAGTGAGTGGAATCCTCTTTACTCCAGCTACCAAGAACAAAGCCAGAGTAGCTCATTTGGGAGGGCGTTAGACTAACTATCTTAGTGCCGCTGGTTTGAGTGCAGAAAGTGCATGACACCTTCTACTTTAGATTTATGATAGCCCAAACAAGTCCAGACCACCGCGGTGGCAACAAGTCTCTTATGTAGAAGTTGAATGGTGGAATAACAATACATACTGTTAGCCGAAGCTATTAAGCCATGGTACTGATAGGCTTGGAAGGCTACTGATATAAAAATATCAACAGAATATGAAGAAAATAACAGTTTTGATGTGATGTTTAAAAAGCCTATATACTGTTTTGCTGAGATATTTACCAAACTTAGCATGCTAACCAACTGGTGTTGGTCTGGCTTCTCGTAATACCGCGTGTAAGCTTGACTATCCTATAGTTAACACATTGGTTAACATTAATGGTTAGCCCAGTGGTTCTCAAACTTTTTCTGTCATTCCCCACTTTGAACAAGGGGGCCTTTTCAAGCCCCACCTGTCCCTCATCGCAACCATAAAATGGTAGGCCAAGCTTAAAATTGTCAATTATTGAAATAACCTCAAGTAATAACAAATAGCATCTTATTTAGGTCAGCAAATGCATATGGCTTGGAGTGATTTCATGTTTCATGTTGTAGTGTATTGTTGTTATGGACATGCACACATGGACGGATTATGAAACCATGGGTCAGGACGTGTAACAAAATACACCGCTTCCAACCACAAATAAGAGATACATTTAAGCCACCTCTGATATTAACAAATACAAAGTCTAAAAACAATTGACAGCAAGCAAAGTTAATAACAGCGACTTCGCGCAGAGGCTCTGGTTTAGGCCCCCCCTGAGCTCATGGGCCCTTGGGCCTGGGACCAGTAGGCCCGTTCGGTAATCCATCCCTGCACGCACACAGTATTGTATTTCTTTCTGTTGAATGACTTTTACTTTGACATCATACTCGTCTCTTGGGATAGGGAACAACTGTGACAGTTAGCAACGCACATATCTAGTAAGCCTCTATTAAATTATGCTTTTACTCGTACCCTGGAAAACAATGACTTTTCGCTGTCTCACACTGTGATAAATATGTTTAAGTGAGCTATGTTTAAATTCTATGAACTGTGTTAGTTCGTTGAAACGTACAATGTAATTATTATTCATTTAGATTCATCTAATATGTGACCGTTAGCACACCATTCATTCATAACTCCGTTGGTGGCTAACGTTGGCACTTATTAGCCAGCCGTGCTGTAATCTGTTGTTGCTCTGATTCTTGGTGTAATGAATCTAATAGTAACTTGCTGTGTTTAGTTAAGATACCTTCTAAGTATTTTCCTTTTCTTGTGTATTATTTTTTCACTCATAAGTTTTCACCTGACATCAATAAAGGAGCAAGGCGCTCGCTACCTGGCTCGTGAAATCAAGTTTGGCTGACTGTTGAACTGACTCAACACGTTGGACGTGTAAAACACGTAGCAAGAACAGTACACAGCCAACTAAACTAAACTAAAGTTTTTTTTTAATTGTCCCGCTGCAATTAATACGCCGACGTCAATCACAAGCTATTGTCTATAAAGGAAAGCATTGCCATAGAAAAAATATAAATCTCCCGTTCATCGCGCCCCACCTGTCACGTCTCTGCGCCCCACACTTAGAGAAACACTGGGTTAGCCCATTAGCTGACTCTAAAGCTTCAGTACTTAAATTAAGACTTACAAGGGTCTATTTGCCTTGACTAAAAAAAACAGACATATCAATGTTGATGGAAACAATAATGGTCGCCTAGATATGTTTTCATGCTACCCTTCATGTAAGCCTTTAAGGGAGAGGAGGTAGGGATGGTCAAACGTAGTGATACACTTCCCCCAATCTGCTTGGAGTGTGGAGTATGAAATCACTTAGCTTGCTAACCGACAGTTAGCCAAGACTACATTCCTGCACTTTTTTATTTCTTATGTAAAGTAGTATTTATTGTTTTGGATAAAAGCGTCTGCTAAATGACTAAATGTAAATGTAAATGCATACAGCTCTTTTACATGGCCTAAGCTATTTAGAGCTGATGCACACTCTCTAGTAAAGATGTACTTTTCACAAAATTAGTAAACTCCACCTGGCTCAACATAATTTACGTCAGACACACCCAAACAAGGCATTGCACCCTTATAATTACCAAACTGCCCCCCAGTCACAAAGTTACTGGCAAGACTTGACTCAATGAAATTATGGCCCTGTGAGTTTAAAGCATAGTCATCAGAATCAGTGACTGCAGCAACTCCATTTGACTACCTTCTATCTGCTGCTCCCCACCTGTCCTCCTCCCCCTCACACAAACACAGCAAAGCATCATAGTTACTTACAGGGATCCATTCTTTATTATACCCACCATGGTACGTCTTTGTCACACAAAAGACCTTTAATGGGGCGAAATTGAAAAGTGTAATAGAGCCAAGAATATTTATATGAGTGATATGGCCATGTTACCAGACCCAAACTTTTCTTTGTCACACTTTAATGGGGCGAAATTGAGAAGCCCATTGTTTATAAGGATCAGAAAGGATCTCTAATGCTCCCTCCTGTCTCTGTTTTGACTATGCTGAATACGCAGTGAAATTTGTGCTTAGATCTGACATTACGCCAGCACAAAATCAGCTGGATATGCTGCAGCACAACAACGGTTTGTCTCCCTCCTGGGTCAGGCTTGAGTGACAGTGATGGGCAGCGGCATGGAATAGGTTGGTTTGGAGTGGGGTAAGCCTGCACCTCAATCCCCTGTCTCCCAAAGCCTTTCAGTGTGTTCTTACAAGACTGAGAATTGGCTCTCAACGAGGAATCTGTCTTACCAGCTGATCATATGTGGTTATTACTGAACTGGGTTGACTGAGTTATCATAGAACAGTTGAAATGACTATTGACAAGGGATTTTTGTCCAATGTGATATTTCTGCCTATTTGCATACCCATGAGACATGGTGTGGAAAGCTCACCAAGCTCATTAACATATTTGATTCCTTCCATGAAATCATTAAAATACAACATCCTCCCTTTACTTGGTGAGTTCATCTGGAATCTAATATAAAAAGGTCATTATTGTTGCAATTTGATAGATTCCCCACATGCTTTAGTGTATTTTGGTTGAAACTGATAAATATAGATCTTGACAAAGTAGCTAAATAAAATAAAGCTGATATGAGGACATACAGGCGTAACTGTTCACCTATGGAAATCCCTCATTTCAGAGAAATTAATTCTGCAATTATCCCCTCAGTGTTGTGTAACTGTATTACTCTGACTGTGATTTCAGTAGAGACAACATCCATTGACCTACAAGTCAACACAAACATTTCTCTCTGTTGACAAATACCCTGTCCACACCCTTTGGGTCCATTTAAATTCACGTGGGAATCCCCATGGGTATAGAGCCACTGTGAGGGTCAAAGGTCACAGGGTGTTCATAATTTACTTTTCCCATAATATGACGTCCATGCCTCTGCACACACACTACGCTGATATGGTGTCACCGAGTGACTTCATGAGGCACCCAGGAGAGAATGACTGTGAGGGGGAAGATGAATTAAGTCCTGCAGAAGGGAGCTGCACAGTCCTGGGTCTCAGCGATTTCATTAAGCTCTTTGGTCCATCTGTCCCACCCTCCTCTGCACTTATGTGGCCAGACTAGCTCCCCATGAATACAGTTCTGCTGATTGACTATTAGCATATCAATCCTTATGAGACCCAGCTGTGGGCTGCACTTCCATTACAACATTACAAGGCTTTTCCGGAGTGGAGCCTTTGTGTACACAAGGTCATTTTCATCTAATCAATATCCACCATTAAGTCTACGCCTTTCACTCTTGAAACAACCATCAAATCAATACAAATAAATAGAATTAAGTACCTGGACTGTATGATGAGAAAATGAAGAAATGTTATGCCTCTCATTATCAATGCACTGTGAACAACATCCTTTTCCTTGTAATCAATGGGAAAATCATTGGATGTTGTGGCTGGAAATAAAAATTGGTTAACATCGAGTCCTCAAAAAAAAAAAAATCCAATGTATATTTGAAAACAACAAATATGGTGTAAAAATCTTTACTATTCTTACTGTAAATTATTTATTTTTAAAACAGTCAGCCGTTTACAGTTGTCATATCACCAAGAGAGTTTTTCCTATTTTACTTCCATTTTTTTTTTTTTATTATCATGACCTTATTAAATCAGGAAGCTCTTTTCATGTACTTTCAAAAGCCATTCTATCTTGTGCTGGTTGCCAGTTGATATAGTGGGCCGGGAGCCTCCCCCAGGGGACAGGCCTGGCTCTCTCTCTCTCGCCGCCTTCTTTAGGATGTAGAACCTCTCTTATTAGGCCTGCACAGATGGGTCATACTCTTTTATTCATAAGGGAACACAAACTTTGATCTTTCACAGCATGTTTAGCATTCATCCAGCAACTGGAGACCAGTGAGGGTCCACTATGAGGGACGGGCCTCTGCCTCTGCCTTAGACACTCTCCCTCCTCTCCTCTGCCTCACAGCCTTAAACACTCTCCATCTTCTCCCTCCTCTCCTCTGCCTCACAGCCTCAAACACTCTCCATCTCCTCTGCCTCACAGCCTCAAACACTCTCCATCTCCTCCATCCTCTCCTCTGCCTCACAGCCTCAAACACTCTCCATCTCCTCCATCTCATCTCCTCTGCCTCACAGCCTCAAACACTCTCCATCCTCTCGCTTGGCCTCCTGCTAGGGTTTGGATGCATTTGATGACCACTGCCCCCTTCATGGTCATATAATTTAAAGCATTCATAGTTTACCTGTGGTGAAGAACAAATACAGTGTGTCCTCATTTCACAGGTAACTTACATGTTATCTTATTTGTCAGGCTATTGTTGTAAATTGCATTGCATTTCAACACCTTGATAATTATACCAAATATTTCACCTAGGCTTTGGTGGGTATTCAGACAGATGTCTACATCTTTCAAGAAACAAATATTTATGATCTGTTTCAATCATGTGAGGTTGATTGTGAAACTTTGAATTGGGGAAAAACACCTATGCATGTTATTGACCTCTGCATTGGCTCTCACCAATGCAAAGAATCGGTCTGTTTTCGGGCTACAGAACATGTCAATATCATTCCCCACCTGATAAAACATAGGGTCATTCAGAATTCCTGTTCCTTCATTTTATAGATGTATAGATTCTGGGGATACCTACATTAAGGACCAAACAATTGTATTTTTTTATTATATTATTATTATTTATAAAAATGGGAGAGAAATAGCTTAATTATTTAGCTTGTCTCCTTCTAACTCTCTATTCATTCTCTATTCATTATCCTGTACCTAGTAGGATTAGGACTTGATGCAGTTGTCTTACAGCACCAAAGTAAGCACATGCATATTATACAATTAAAATGTTATGGTAAGTAACATTTAAAGTTAAATATCATACAGTATATTATTATTATATATAATGAAGGCAAATCATCACAAATGCACAATCCATTGAAGATGTGTTGATGAATAAAATGGCAATATTTCAACACCATTAAACATCTCTCTTTTTTACTATTTGCCAGAAACCTGTGAAAAAAGAGTGCCCGTGGTTGTTGGCAGAACTGTCATGTCAACTATCACTTCAATTTTGGCAATAGGATTTATGGCTTACAAGCCATAGACAGGGTTTCTGTGGTTGCTAGGTGATGTGGGAATGGAAGTCTATGTTGATGATGAGTGGGTCACCCATCCCATGTGACTAGTGATTTGTTTGGCACTGTGTTGCACTGATATCACCAGTTCATGGTAATAAAGGCATGTGTTTTTGCCATGTGTTTCTAGAGAGATATGGACAATAACAGACTGGATTGAGGATCAGTAATGATGAAAATATGTGGGACAAAACAGGATAGTGAAAAGATGAGTTAGGATCAGTAATGATGAATATATGTGGGACAAAACAGGATAGTGAAAAGATGAGTTAGGATCAGTAATGATGAATATATGTGGGACAAAACAGGATAGTGAAAAGATGGCCACAGAACATGACAGGACTGGACAACAGGACAAAACAGACAATGTTTTAGAGAGGACAGGAGAGGACAGGGAAACAAGGACAATGTTTTAGAGAGGACAGGAGAACCCCCCCCCCCCCACACACACACACACACACACACACACACACACACACACACACACACACACACACACACACACACACACACACACACACACACACACACACACACACACACACACACACTCCAGTGGATGCGTGGGCTGCATTGTTGTCTTACGCAAGCTGTTCCAGGGTAATAGTCATGCCGGATTAGTTATTGAGCAAATTAGGACTCTGGCAGGTTTTACTCTGAAATGCAAACTCTCACCAGGAGAGAAATCAGTATTTGAGGATTAACAAATGAAAAACAATTGTGTATTTAATGAGACAGAGGAATGGCATATTGTCGTTTTAGATTTAAGATGAAATGCCTCTCTCATACCATTCGCTTTGGGACAGGCACTGAGAGAAATTTACTTTGCTTATTCATAATTATACTTTCAATCTCAAGTTCTTATTGCTGGCGCATTTGATAAGAATGGTTGTAATCAGGTTTTGATGGAAACCATTTCTCCCTGTAATCCATCCGACTTCCTGCCAGGTCTCACACCGGTGTGGACAGGGAGCTGACGGCGCATACGGATTAGGTTGATCATCTCAATAGCCTCACTTTAGCTCCCTAGTTAACAGTTCTGCTCTCTGCACAAGAACATCTGAAATCCATGAATATGCTCAGTGCATATAACTGTATCTCAGTTGACAATATATACTTTACACAGGGACATACACAAGTGGTGTGCACATTCATCAGTCTTTTTTTCCATTAAGAATCCCTTTGGTCTGTATTGTTATTTCACTGAAGAGCTTATACGTTTGCCTGCAGTTCAAATTCTCAGAGCTCTCCATCCCTCCTGCTCGCTGCTCTGTTTGTTACTCCCCTTCGCTTCCATCTTAGAACTCTAATAGAATTTCTGCCGCTGGGAGCGGGCAGGACTGAGGCTCCATACTGATGCTGGATTTCCCTGATCTGGCACAGACCACTGTGCTCTTCTCTGAGTCTGATGAACTGTATCCCCCTCAGATTAACCTCTACCCCCGACTCCAAATCTCCAGGATCCCCGGATTTCAGACAGGTGAGCGGCAGGGCCAGGCAGAGGTGCCTCACAGACACGGTTACAGAAATATTGTCTCCAAGAGAGAGAACACTGTGTACGAGACGGGCGGCAGGTCCTAACACTGATGGACAGTGAAAAGTCTATATGTTGTGAAAGACATTTCTGGCGCTGGTGTGGTAGATGTATGGTTGTACATCTTTACACATATCAGTCCTAGTGATTACATAACAATATATGCTGTAGCATGCCTACAAATGAAAATGAAATGAAAGAACCAACTGTCGGCCTATAACGAACAAGCAATTTCTCATACACTTGTTATCTGTAAATCACACAGACGACCTTGTCCTAGTTAGTGCCGTGCTCTAGTAGTTAAGCTACGTGATCTATTGTGGAAGCCTGTGGATTCCTGGTTAAACAGCAGTGAATGGTTGTCCTGTCCTTTGTACCAGACATGGGCACAGTTGGTGTTTGTGACCTCAGCGAAAGGTCTGGTTCTAATACAGGGCCTGCTGGGTTAAGAGACCCAAGGCTCATTTCACACCTCCTCAGTACATGCGCCCGGTACACTGTAGCTAGCTTGTCATCACGGCATCCCAACAGTATGGTCTGTTACACCTCTCAGATTGGTTTGTGTCGCTCAAGCTTCTCTCTGGAATCACATTTGAGGCCCCTCACAGCACACACTGGGCAACAGTTTAGGTAATCCAATTTTGAACTGTGCAAACACTTCTGACTTAATATTGTCAAGAATGACATTCTAACATTTCGTCACAAAAGGTAATGCCAATGCTAAATTTACCCTTCAATTAATAAAAGGTTGATTTGATTGCATTACTTGTACTTCATTGTATGTATTTGATTTTGAACTTTGATGACAACGGAGATAAGCTTTGATAAACACACTCTGGCTCAGATAATCCTTTTAAAAAGATAATGAATTCTGAAAACACAGGTGTGCTGAATTTGAATTCATTTAAACAGAGTTATCATAGTTCTCTCCCATAAACTCATGTCTTTTAATAATGAATGATCATTAAGGGTGAGACAATAGTGGGTTATATAAAGACACCATCTTTATTCATTTAAATGGAGGTCATTCTCCCCAGGTCCTTCTCGCCATAGATTATAAATGACACCAAGACTCTCTTCAGCTGAATATTCCGTCCCACAATGCCTCAGCTCCATCTCAGAAGTAGAATGAATTTAAATGTGATAAATCATAAATCTGATTAAAGGAATATTCCCTGTGACATAGAACTGATGTGGGGGAGATGAATTTGAAATGAAGGGGGAAATGCCATTTACTTTCCCATGCAAAGAAGTCTTACTGTTAAGTTTAATCATTTAGACGGAGTGGGACTCATTATAGAAAAAGTTCTGCTTTTGCAATGAAGGTATTCCTAATGGAGAGCATTTAACTCTATGGGTACGTTACTAAACTAAGCTGTCTAATTCATCTAAACATCTTAAGCAGTTTGATGTCAACAGATTTAATGAGTCAACCAAAGAATTTCCACGCACTCAAAGGTTGCAGAAATCTACCAGACTGAATGGCTGGTATTCCATTAATGTAGACAGATATTTGAGTTTCCTTGACACAATATGTTTTTGGATCAGGGTCCAAATGGGTCTAGATAACAGAACAAATGTGAGTTTATTGTCAAAGGGTGTTCTCTTAGTATGAATCAGTTCCCATGGATCTGCCCGAGCCTCATATGTTTTCACACATGCTTTAATGGGCATGGATGTTCTTAGTAAATATTAAATATAGTTTACTTGTTGATAACAGTGATTTAGACAGTTAATTGAAATGGGGCGGTCTCAACAGAATTTCAATAAATGTATGACATCTGTACGGATAGTATCAATCATGCTGTCTATTCTGTGTGTGTGTCTGTCTCATATATGTGCCTGGTCCATCCCTTCCCTGTAATTTGAACAGCCCCATTTTATCCCCCTACCCCCTGCTCTCCAAATGCCCCACACCCACACTCTCCTTCATTCCTGAAGCGGTATGACCAGTAGCCACGAGAGCACATCTGAGCCACATCTCCCACCCCCTCCTCTCCACACCGGTCCCAGCCTCAGCAGGTTCAGCCTGGTTGGAGGGAAGATACTATCTTGCCTAAAGCAATCTGTGATACAGTCATATGTCACAAATAGGTGTCAACTCTTATTACAGGGGGTGGGGGTGGGGGAAAAGAAAACTCACTTATCAGACAGGACATTGCTGTGACATCCTCTCTCTCTTTCCGACAGCTCCATTTGGTGGGGTAGCTCTCGGAATTTCACTGCTTTTTTTTAATCACAAACATAACCCAGACAGGGGCATGCCTGTACTACCGCTATGCTCAGACCTAACTGGTTTAGTCGAACTTTGGAAAAATTGTTCCGACTACTTACTGCAGCGTCTATAAAATATGTCTGGGTTTATGTAGATGTAGAGGTCCACTGCCATTTTTCCTTTTCTTTTTTTTGCCCAACTTATTCTTTTTATGCAAGACAACAATAGCACAAGATGATACATGAGGTTAGCACTATCCTAAAGCTCTGATGCTTTGAGATGCTAATTAAGTGACCACTACAGTTGGAGAGGAGAGATGAATATGCTCCAAACTGCTGTTCATCCTCTAACCAGCTGCTGTTTGTTATTTGTCAACACCCACCTTACCACCTTGCTTCTTCTGCAATGGCATTTTTATAACAGTTCCATCGCATGACCAAGAACAGTACAATAGACAAGGACTATATTATCTCTAAGAATGGATAGGTGCCCTTGTTTAATTATTGTTGGGTCATTCTATGTTATTTGATCAGAGCAGATCTAAAGTGAAGAGGCCATGTCCTCCAGTCTGCTAGTGATATCAGTAAAAAGGCTAGGCTAACTCCCAAATTGAAGTCAGCATTGTGGTCTATGAAATATCAAATGTATTGCTATAGAATGAAACATTGATAATATGCAGTTTTTGTCATGCCTGACACATACCTGACACATGATGATTTAGACATCAGGCACATTGCTCTTCCACGTGCTCCTGCTATTTTGTGTATTGGGAGCAGTTGGTAATGTGTTCACTAATTTATACATATACAACGTATTTTTTTTTAATCTTTATCTAAGTATTTAGATAAATTCATTTTTGTTCACTTCCTAGTTTTAAAATGTGATCAGATCCTGTATAATGCTACATAAAGCAAACTATTGTAGACATCTATATCTACAAATCTGTTTAATATGATGTTTATATTGTGATTATGTATAACACCTGCTGCCATTGTTGCTCAGAGGACCCGATGGTTATATCATCTACACAGTTAGTAGATACACTGCAAATAGGCACAGCTAGTTGCAATTGTGTCTGTAGTTGACATCTGAAAAGGAGAAAACATTTCTTTGTAAGTGCAAATTGATACTAAACTCAACTCCAAAACCTTATGTACATTTTGTTACATTGAGTCCTTAAATTGGAAATATTTGCGGATACTTACCATAATACGGGTCAGTTCATGTCTTTGTATCAGCCTTTGTTGTTCTCCCTATGTCATTTGAGCTCCCATTAGTTTACCCTAACAAAGTAGCCAATCACATCAGACCTTCAGCAATTAGGTGTGCAAGTCGCACTAATGCAATCCTATGGAGGCTGACAGAAATCCAATGGTCTTTTCATCATGCCAATATACAATAGCGTAACAGTTACATTCCCCTGTATATGGTGATTCTGATCAATATTCACATGCAGAATGCACTTTAATTTGTCTCAGGAGTATGTACCTATTGACCACACTTGCTGAAGGAGCAAGATGAACAGTGCAGTTCCACTTGAATTTTCTATCCAGTTAAGTTTGCTATCCATCCTCTTTTAGAAATATAAACCTGCTTCCCATGTAAATGTGGAATCTCAATGGCTCAAGACTGCCACAGTTCACAATCAGACCTGTCGCGACTTAATCCATGCCTGCATTTTGCTGAGGCAGTCAACTTTCCTTTTTATTTCCTTGGCTCCCAAAAGACTTATGACTCTTTTTCCAATTCTCCCTCTCCCTTCCTGTCTCTCACTCCTTCTTTCTTTCTCTTTCAACAACTTTGTTATTTTTTAAGCTTTCTCCTCCACCATCTGTCGATTTATCTCAGCCTCGCCGGCTTTGGTGAAAGGCTCTGGAGAGATGGGGAATCGCAGAGTGAAGACGTGCCAGCGATCAATCTTCTCTTGTGCTCTGTCACGATGGGCCTGCAGCATCAACACCCTTATCCAGCCTGAAAAGTCATTTCACCCCTCCGTGCCCACCGCAGCCCAGCTTCACACCTCTCATAGATGTCTAATCCCATTTACAATCGCCGATCATATGGAGCTCATATTAGCCCATACCATACAGCTGAGATCTTAAGCCTCTTCATTCCCTACTATATCAAGAATGTATCTTCGCTTTATTCGTTGCAGGTTCTTAGTGCAGATGTTATTGTGATGTTTGTCCATGCATTGTGGCAGAGGTGGGACAAAGTCATTGCAAGTAAGCCTCAAGTTCTAACGATGATGTCCCGAGTCAAGTATCAAGTCAAGAGAGAGAATTCCCAAGCAAGTCTCAAGTCAAGGATTACCATATCCAAAGTAAAGTCCAAGTGCTTAACCTTCAGTGTCGAGTCCTAAAATAGTCATTGTGCTCTTTTCGACTAATTTAATGCTCTTGCATTTTTGCCTGCAAAGCAACAGGTTTGGCCCTAATTTCATCGACAGTCGATGAGCAAAGCAACTAGCACCGCCCATCGGGCATGAGTTAATGCTATCATGTTGCGTGTGAAAGCTTTGTGCTGATCCACTTTGCACTTTTGCACTTAGGATCTTACTCATACTCAATGATTTTGCCAAGTTATTAAATTAGCTTTAGTTCATGTGTGTTGGATTTTGTTCATTTCTTTCCTCGCTGGCCGTCAATGAAATTAGGGCCCTTATTATATTAAATTAACACATAGTTAATGTCTTAAAATGTTTATTATTCTTAAATATTCTTTAGAAATTAAATACTGATTAAACAGCATTAAATTAGCACTTTCCAACGATTTCTAACGATAAGGAGTCCAAAGACTAACACAGTTTTCTTCTTTCTTCACAGATGAAACAAGTGAGAGTGAATACTGAATACTAGCTAGGTCCTCTTTGCCAATACTACACTGACTGATAACTTTCATTCCAACTGTATCTTCTGCTTTTTCTTCATGCTCTCTCTCTTCATCTCTTGCTTCTTGAGCCAGGGAGGAGAGGTCAACTTTGAACCGACCGACAAATCCTACAAACGAAGCAAAGTCTACCTCTGGAGACTTACTGGTTCTCCTTTTTCATATAAAGGGGGTTGGGGTGGATTTAGGGCGGGATATTGGGTTGTTGCTCAAACTGGTCATTCTTGAGGCCATGTGCTAATACTGGCCTGTACCACTAAGGGGAGTTCAGTGCCTCCAGCAAAGTGCCACTAGGGGAGCTCAAGAGTCTGTTCCATGGCCAGTCAATGCCTGCGGCACCTTGCACTAACTGCTGGAGAGTGCCATGAAGGGACGCTCCAGAGTGTGTTCTGCAACCGGTCAATGTGTTCCGTGACTGGTCAATGCCTGCGGCACCTTGTACTAACTGCTGGACTGCACAGCAGTCTATTGGACTAGTAATTATTACTCTATGCTGTTGGGAGTGAAAATCCATGAGATTTGGTATCACGTACACAAGACATGAGAAATTCATGATTCATGTCTCACAGATAAATCGTGAAATTGGACAGGTATGAAACAATGTATGCAATTTATGTAGTATCTGTGCTTTAAAGTATATATTGCATTAACACTGCATTGGCTTTCTGCAGTCTTTTCACAGCATTTATTGTTCTGAAAATTATTCACCAACCAGTTGTAATATGAAAGGTGCCGGTCCTCCTACTGAAATGATCGTTGGTAGTCAGAAGTTGATGGTGGTTGTGACCGTTCCTAATCAAGCCCTGCCCATGAGTAACCTTTGCCTGGAGCTCTCCCTGGTGCAAGTGACATCTGTGTGAAGTTTGTGGTAGGTGATATTCCATAAAAGAGCAACAAAAAAGTCCGGCCAAGATGTTGGAGGTTAAGGCTACATATAGCATGAAAACATTTATATTGTAGCGTTCTCCGCCATTAAGAATCATGTAACCATTTACCACTGAACTTGTAGTTTAATTATAGCTGTTGTCGGCCACAGCCACACTTGTTCTTTTGAAAAACAACCAACCTAGTTCTTCCCAATGTCCCGCCAGGAACCAGAACAACTCTCTCACTTCCTTCGCTCTCCCTTCAACCCCCAACCACCCAAACCTTATATATGTTATTGTATGTTGCATTAACATTGCATTGGCTTTCGAAAGTCTTGTCACAGCATTTGGTGTTCTTAAAATGTTTGAACAGACCATCTTAGTTGTTCTGTATTACAGGGCCCCCAGCAGTCAGTGCAAGGTGCTGGAGGCATTGACTGGTCATGGAACAGACTCTTGAACACCCCCTAGTGGCACTTTGCTGGAGGCACTGACCGGTCACCCCTCAGGGTGCCTGTGCAGCTTCATATTAACGAGTTTATGTTCACAAGTTCATATTCACACATATTAACATGAGTTAATCACACACAGGCAACTGCAAACTGTTAAGATGGTTCCCTAAGCTAGAGATAGCTAGGATAGTTAATAGCCAGGTTAACTGCTCCATAGCATCCCGTTAAATAGTCTGGTAGGAATACACCCCTTACTTTAAAACGGCGTATTCCTGAACACTGAAAACCATGCTTTTCAAAAATATCGCCCTGGGCAGATACATTTGAAAACTGGAGTTGTAGCGTGGACAGGGGCAACTGAAGTTTTCAGACGTTCGGTTGCCATGGCACTGGGGGTAGCTTGCTCTCGAGAGGCTATAACGTCAAAATAAACATGGAGGTGAAATGAATATGCTGCTCTGTCTCTACAATTTACTTAGTTTAGTTAGTGTACTTCGAGTACAAGTACTTTTCCTGAATAGATACGTGTTACTCCTGCGCAGAACGCGAGCACTGTACTCGGTGTGCTTGAACTATGGGTGAAAATACGGTTTAAAGTAAACGAGTGGCGATTCTGGGTAAAGCGTGGCCGAACAGCTAGCTGGTGGGACAATTTTGTATATGCCTCTATTAAATGATATATCAAATATAAACATTTTAAATAACATTTCTGATGTTCGTATTTTTTTTATTTCTCGCAGGCACATAGTTTTCATTTAGCAGCTGATATGTCATGCTGAAACACCTCTTGTTTCGTTACTAATACATAATTAGGCGCACTTTACGCATCTCCTCCCATTGCTTTGCGACGAACACCCACTTTCCCTTATACCCTCCCAGCAGCGGTAATCTAAAGTGCGCCGCCTTTGTAAATACGGTTTTATGTTTTTACCCGCTATTTTACGCCTGAAAAGGGTGCAATCCTGTTAGTAAATGAGGCCCAGAGTGTGTTAAGAGATCTTAAATTCTTCTCAACTGCGTTCAAGAATGAGGCCCATTGTTTTTAGGTTGATAGCTAGTCTAGCTAGAGCCATTTCACACTCTCTCTTGCTGGATTAAAGATTACTATATGGATAATTAAACTTAATTTATCGGTCCTTAAAGGCACAGTGTGGAAGATTTAGGGGGATCTATCAGCAGAAATGAAATATAGTATTCAAACAGTACAGAATGCAGCAGCGCGAGTCCTCACTAAAACAAGACGGAGAGCGCACATCACACCAGTATTAAAATCACTGCACTGGCTACCTGTTAGTTTTAGAATAGATTTCAAGGTTCTCCTACTAGTCTATAAATCACTCCATAGTCATGCACCTGAATATATAACAGACATGCTCTCAAGGTACACACCCAGTAGATCCCTGAGGTCCTCCGGCACTGAACTTCTAACAGTTCCAAAAGCCAGGACAAAGAGACATGGGGAAGCAGCTTTTAGTTTCTATGCCCCCAACCTTTGGAACACTCTGCCAGAATACCTAAGAATGGCCGAAACGGTTGAAACCTTTAAACATGCACTTAAGACATACCTCTTTGATCTCGCTTATCACTCACTGTAAAATGTATTTAACATTTATGGAACATTTATTTATTTACTTATTTCTGTCTCTTTTCAAGTATTTGTACCCCCCCCCCCCCCCCCCCAGCAGCTGTCTCTTAGTTTGACGATAACTGTGCTGAGCAGTCCTTTATGGTGCCAGTGCGGTTAGTACGTAATTTCCTGTTCATTTATCTCTGGCAAAATCTGTGTCTTTTTATAAGTGTTTTGTAACTTGTAAAATGTATTTATTTAACATTAATGTAACATTTATTTATTTATTTACTTATCTGTGTCTCTTTACAAGTGTTTGTAACCCCCCCCCCCAGCAGCTTAGTTTGACGATGACCGTGCTGAGTAGTCCTTTACGGTGCCAGTGCGGTTAGTACGTTTATTTTATTTTATTCATTTATCTCTTGAAAATCTGTGTTTTTTTTTTTTTTTTTTTTTTTACAAGTGTTTGTAACCCCCCCCCCCCCCCCCCCCCCCCCCCTTTTCTTTCCTACTGTGAGGCGCATTGTGTTACTTCCTAAAGTTTGATTTGATTTGATTTGATTTGATTTCATTAGAGTATAATCACCTGTAACTACAAATCATTGTGTTTTTGTTAGCTAAGAATGAGCCCTTCATGTCTACATTTTCCTAACTTGCACTTCCTCTCCCTTCCTCTTCCTTTTTCTACCTCTCCTTATCCTTCCTCTAATGCTATCTCCTCTAACTAGTACTTAACTGGCACTTACAGTAGTTACATTCCTGCACTTCTTTATTTCTTATGTAAAATAGTATTTATTGTTACACTAGGTCTCTATTGCTCGTAGCTTGATTGTTCCCTCTTTTAAACGTCTCTTTGGATAAAAGCATCCGCTAAACGACTAAATGTAAATGTAAACATAGGGAGCGGGCCCTCTTCCATGGAGTCTGCTATGTTGCGCTGCCGTGTTTCAAATGCAGCCCAGAGTGGACAGAGCAGGCCTTTTGTGTTTTTATGGCATTTGATGGCTATCATAGGTTTTACTATACATTTAGAAAGGGTAGGGTCATTCTGTAACCTCACCACTAGATGCCACTAGATCCTACACACTGCACCTTTAAGTGTCAACATTTTTTTAACTTTGTATGTAAATAAAGTCACTTTGGTCCCGCATATTTTACATATTGCAATCCATTTGCTGTATACAACAGTGTAGTCTTTGAAGCTGAATGAGATACCATTTTTCTTGTCCGTGCGCCAATGCTTCTCTTGACTGTGCATGCAACATCATTGGTATTCATTCAGGCTTTGCTGAAGTCCCATGTAGGCAAAAATATCTGGAAATAGCAGCACCCTTTTTTCAGAAGATAAATACATTTGATATTTTTACCTATGATATATATATATGTCAAGTCATTATAAGTCAAAGAGGTGTAGTCCGAGGGAATTGGTATTAATGGTAAAATCGAGTTGCAAGTCATTTTTAATTTTTTTTTAGTCTGAAGTCATCAAAATCATGACTCAATTCTGACTCTAAGTCATGTAACTCGAGTGCACCCTCCACACCTCTGCGTTGTGGCATGTGTTGGAGAAAACACAAGGAAACAACGAATTCTACTGTGCATGTAACCCAGTTCTAAATTCTACTGTGTATGTCACCCAGTTCTAAATTCTACTGTGTATGTAACCCAGTTCTAAATTCTACTGTGTATGTAACCCAGTTCTAAATTCTACTGTGTATGTCACCCAGTTCTAAATTCTACTGTGTATGTAACCCAGTTCTAAATTCTACTGTGCATGTCACCCAGTTCTAAATTCATCCAAATGGGCAAAAGAAGAAGTACCTGAAAAGTGCTGTTGGAAAGGGTTTAGTCATCCCTCTAAGGTACTTGAGTATCAGTGGAAAGAGTTTAACCTATCCTGTCAGACTAAATTAATTAGGTAATTAAAAGCTCAGGTGGAATTAGAACTAGATACCTTTAGTAGCTGCAGGCAATGGTCCCGAAGTTCCTTTGGTAAAAGGGCATATTAGGGTTGATGGGCTATTAGATGGCATGACGGAACAAATACATTTAAAAGATTGGATGGAGTCGGCTAAAACCGCTGATGTCCACTTTAAAATATATACTCTAGTGACTTCAGTACCAAAGGAATGTACATTTTCCATTAAGGATTCACTTTCCTTGACTGAATTTACCTGTAGATTTTCCAATTGGACACACAGCAGGAAGACAAAGTCATTTCAGCAACCTATTAAAGACGTATTACATCCTAGAGATCAATTTCTGACCACAGAGAGAGAGAGACATAATTAAACCAAATTCAGGAAAAACACCTTTTGTGTGTACACAGAAAGGAAAAATGAAAGAGACTATGAAAAGCATTACATGAGAGTTGTCAGTGAATCTAAGGTGCAGCTGTTTCAATCACAAGAACAGACACAACCACTTCTATGAGGAAAACATTATTCTAATTTGGCTCTTGCACACTATCCTGTACTGTGGTCTTGTTCCCACCATATATACAGGTTCATGAACAGGCAGGATTAAGAAAGAATGGCTTTGATTTTGTGAATATCCCTGGACACTTGTGAGAAGGCTATGTCTTTCCATTCAAATGTGTCTTCTTTTTTAGCACATCCTGTCCTAGTGGTCAAACGACTCTCTCTCCTTCTCTTGTTACCCCTCGTGAATACTCCTTAGACAATACTCTAACAGGGCTTACGTTAACAGTGCTTTGCTGTCCGGACATAATGACTGAGGGGGATGCAGATTACAGCTTCTCTCTTCCTTGTCCTCTGTCTGTCAAACGTGTGGCGACCCTCAGTGACAGCTGATGCTTGGGCTGACACAGGTGTAGATGTGTGCTTATGACAGCGCACACACACCCCGCTGTCTGTTCAGATGGCACAGTGCCCCCCCCCCCCCGACCTCACAACTTCAGGTCATGGGCACAGGACACGAGACGGCGCACGGAATGACATTCAATTTCCACCATCTACTGTGACCTCTGTCTTCAACACATGGCTCCTGCCTCACCACAAGCCCCAAACCAGCAGGATACTCTGAGAGACTCATTAAGCACAGAACAGTAAAAACCTATTGCGACTTTATATTGTTTACAAATTCAAATGACTTAACCTACTTTGTCATCTCGCTCTCTGTTTTTTGGCCAAAGCTTGCCCAGAGGGCACAGGTGAATTTGTTGCATTTGACATTTTCCACTGTGCTTTTTCAGGCCCAGTGAACTCAGGAAAAATGACATTTAATTACTGGAGAGCAGTCACGCAGTTCGGCTAATTACAATCCCCGGAGTTTAGTCATCATATCTAATTAACTTTTACTTTCATGAAAGCTTAATGGCACACTACAGCAGCACACCACGTGCCGCACATCAGAAGTATTGACAACGGCGTGGACATTAATTTCCAAAGATTTCCCCCTAACTCCTTTTCCTTCGGTGCTTCAGTACATGTGTGAAGACTTTTCTCCAAAACCTTTATTAGTCTTCCTGTCTTTGGTCTTTTGTGACCATCATTATAAAATCGGTGGGTGGGACCATCACATATCTAAATCTTCATACATGGAAGTCCCCTCTGGACTGATCTTTTACGGTTGGCTGGGATTCAAGGTAATTTCGTATTAGTCCGCCATCATCATCATCATCATCATTATAGCCATGAAATAGATATTTTTTAAGGATGATAAGTATTTCAAAGATCATATCCTCTTGGAAATAAGCTGACCATGGCTTTGCCTTTTATTGCATGGCCTTTAAACTTATTATTGACTGCCTCTGAGTTTTTATTGCTGCTATGTGGTATAAAAGGCTTTCAAGTCTATGGTCCGTAATTACAAAATAAGGTCAGTTAGTAATATTTCAATGTGTACAAAACCAAATATGCAGACACAAAACTGAAGTTATTATGATATTTAATAAAAAAATACTTGATATTGAATGTACTTGAATATTTCTTTATTCTCATAGTCCTTTTGTGATTCCTAAAATAGCTGCCTATACTAAGGATGATGATGCTCGCACTTGAGGAAAAGATCAGTGTTCCCCACACTGGGGCAAGAGGGTTTTCTTGAATTGGTGATTTAAAACCTCTGCAATTTTCTGTTTGAAGGTCAGGCTGTCGTGAAATGGGTTGAGTTGTTTTTGATTAAATGCTAAATCCCTGGGATTTGCTTTGGAAAATAGACAACTTGAATTTCGAGAGCTAGCTTGGCATTAATACTGTTTTATATACCTGACATTCTATTCTTTTGAAATATGAATTATTTGACATAGCATATCTCTAGCTAACGCTGTGGATCCTTTCTTATTGTTGCAAAACATACCGAATTATTAAATCAAGATCACGATCAAGATAGGCTTTCTTACAAGCCAACATACTGTAAGCAAGTGAGCTGAATGATTTATGATTTATGTTTAGAAGACATCCCGCTGTCACTTGCAAAGACCCATGCTATCTTGTAGTAACACCATGTCTCTCTCTTCTGTGTGTGTGTGGGTGGGCTGAGACAGGTTAAATCACTGTCCACCCAGAGCCTCTCTGGGCCGTGTCTCCCCTGTCTTATCAATCTATCGACGTGGCACCTGTGCGGCTGGAGCTGTGGGAGGCCAATCCAGCCACCCCGCCACACAGGAATACTAATGCGGATGCAGATAGCTCATTTGGCCACCTCAGCAGCCATTGATCCCCTTGCAGGCCTCGGGTGAGACAGATGGAGTGTCACCCATGAATACAGGGGATTTGGATCCATCCTTCACCCTCGAGGGGGAACTCTGCCCAACACCCGGGCAGCACATCCCCCCCAGCGCATGCTCTTCATCTCTACATCCCTACTCACTGCCACCCCCAGCCCTCTCCCAGAACTGCCAACTCCGCCAGCCCACCCACGCAGCCAGTTCCCCCCGGTGCGTCTGGGAGATGAGCAAGATGGGTCGGACACCGTTAATTACCAGGAGAGAAGCGCGGCCCTCATTACGCCTAGGAGCGCTAATGAGGTGCCAGGTATTGAGAGGTGCTATGCAAATGATGGAATGCAAAAGGGGAAGATCTAATCTGGGATTTATTCTAATTAAAAGTGATTTACTTTCCTTGTGTTTCCTAGTCTGGGAAGAAACGTCCTACTCAGAGAGATGAGAGACAGGAGGAGGGGAACGATTTTCCAAAAACTAGCGTTAGCCAGTCTACTTCTGAAGAGGTTTGGCTAAAATGTAAGTTCTTTGTTGACCAATAGAGGAATAGAAATGTACGAACAGTAATCGTTGATCTGAGGTGTGCAGCTTTTAAGAGTTATAATGAGTCATCATGAGTCATCTTAACTTGGAAATATAGCACACAACCTCTGCCAGTTATAGCCCAGACTTTACTGGATTTACACGGGTGAAAGTGTCAGCTTTCATGGTTGCACTCTTTATAGGGAGCTGCCTCCTGACAACATTTATGTCAATCATGAAAAAAAAATCAGGTGAGGGAGGGGTAACTCCATCCTGTTAGCTGTCTGAAAATACTCGCAAGATGACTTCACAATGATCTAGATAGAGAGTGGCGTGTGCTTTCTGTTCAAGGGTACTTCATTAGCATGTTCGTGCCTAGAATCTGTTTGCATGTATGCATATTTTTTTTTCAGAGGTGAATCATGAAGTGATGACTAGAATGGCTTTGTTTTTTTTTCCCCCCACACACTGTAAGTGTGACCTTGTCATTCTTCATTTCTTTGTGAAGAGCACTCACATCCTGCTGTGCCTCTAGCAATATGCTTGTGGTAGAGTACATTTTGAAAGCTAAATAAGCTCAAAGCTAAATAAAAAAAGAGGGCTGAGATCACATTAGTTTGGAGGGGTGATCCGCATGGATGGGCATCCCAACAATCAAGCCCTCACTGGTAATGATCTCCACCCAGAACATCTCAATGAGCCATTTATTTTCATGGGTTATAATGTTTAATGCGTATAGCACTTTGTGCTTCAAATGGAATGTGCTCCATCTAGTTTTTATATCTTACTGGTGAAAGCAACATTTTCAATTACTGGGGCAGACAACAGGTAATCTAAATAACCTCTTTCGAGTGCCTGAGTTCAGAGCTAGCGAATGGCATGGAATTATTATAGACATTGCGAATTGTGCATTTCCCCCAACTTGGTTTTATTTCAGACTGGCACCGTTTAAGTGCTGTCAGGCTCTCTTACCTCTTGTGGAATAAAGGTCAAGCAATCAGGCATCTGTAAGGACGGCTAATTTGTCATCCCTTGACAAATGTGTCAGCGTCTAATCTTGTCCACGGGATGATACTGCCACACACAGAAAAGGTTAAGAGATTCAAAGATCTCCTTGTACCCAAACAAGGAAGAGGTGGTTCAACGGAGGACGAAAATTCCATTTTTCATTCGATCGTTTCTGAGCGTGTACATGGTTGTCAGGGGTCTTAATTGTTAAGAGTTTTTTTTTTTGCATGCATTCTCCACTAAATGACACCCCACAGAGGCCCGAGATTAGCTCTGTCAAGACAATAAGCGATCCAATACCTTCCACTTTAACTTTCTTCCAACTACTTTAGCAAAGAATATGCATCCTGGCTGGCTGCGACTTGGATGGCAGCTAGCGTCTGCATTCACGTAGCCTTTCATATAAGCGCAGCATCTCTCAGTAGGGCATCAGAGTGGCTAATGAGACGCCTTGCAGTCTTCTTCTCCCCCAGTGAAGAGCCTCCTATAGGGGGAGGTTAGTGCCATTTACCTCCAGTCACCTCTGCGGCGTGCAGCTCATTGTCTTGTTTTCATGCTCCTCTGGCGCTTTCGATCCGCGGCTAATAGAGAGCGAGGCTGACAGCAGGGCGTCGGACATGTTTAGAGTACATCAGAGGCAGGGGCTCACTTCAGTAATATTAGCTCTCTCCAGCTCACCTCCTGACAGACAAGCTGTCAATTAAATCGCCTCAACCTAGCCTTAGGAGGAAAAGCGCCACCAATTCAGACTAGTTTGTGTCTCTGAGTTTGCATATGCGAGTGTGTGACCGTCCATTTGTGTGTGTGACTGCGTGTATGTTCAGTATACAAGTGGAATACAGTGATGTTGCCCTGTGTTTTTTCTCAACTGTCTTCGTGTTTGTATCTTTGACGCCTGTCTTCAAGTATGTCTTCAAGCAAAAAAGTAATAGCGGAAAGATTGGGTCTTCCTGTGTGCAATCACGATGCTGACAGCACAATGAAATGTCACGGCAGCCTCGTCCTGCTGAGTTAAAGACGGGACGGGGAGGGACGAGCGAGGATCCTGTCAGGCTGAGGAGACATCTGAGCTCTGTTAAGAAGCTCTATGACACACATATCAACCACTTACACATCCTGACAGCCCTCTCCCTTTCATGCGTTCTCCACTCCTCTGTGTGTTATGTCATCCATGTAAGACAAGTGCCTAAGACGGGGGGAAAGGCTGCCTTGAAGTTCACTGAAAGCTTAACACAATATGTGCTGTGTTTGTTTCTGGAGCTTGCACCTATAGCCCTATTAAAGCATGTTTGAGGCATCATGGATTTAATGTGAGCAAATACAATCACTGTTGACCGTGAGGAGCAGACGCGTGCACTGGGGCTTTCTGATCACGAAGACGCAGAATTGTATGGATGTCCGCTGGAAACAACATAGGCGTGTTTAGAAAATGGATCCATTGCCTCAGTTGTTGAGAGAGACTGACTGACTGTGAAATGGAGACTAAATTGGGGCAAAGAAGCATGGCCTTTGATGTTAGCAGTAAATAAAGCTGACTGCCTCAGCCGCGCCCCAAAGGCCTCATTGTCAGAATCTCAAAACTGCATTTTTTCGTATCACTGAATATAAAATTGTATAATTCATCATGCAAATAATCTGGAATGAAACAAACAGAGTGTTCCCCAAAGGGAGAGCTATCTAATGAGCTCAGTGAAATTGGAATATTCATACCTCTGCACAGTTGTGCAATTTTTCATACTGCAAGTGTCGATAAACAAGAGGAGAATAGGCAGCCGGAAACGTTGACAAAGGCGTTTGCAGATAATGTCGATAGATCATTGTCACATATCCAACAAAGTACAGACATTTGTTTATTGAAATTATGAAAATGGATGTTCCATCTCGCACGATGAGAAAAAATGGTCGCAATTACAACATTTACCTCAGCGAGCAAATAGAATCAATGCTGATCACAAGGCGACATTGCCTCGTGCACCCGTAAACTTGAGACAACAGCATTAGAGTGAATCTTTTCATACTGGAGCATGCTCATCATCCGATCTGCCAGGGCAAAGTCATTAAAGATAATTTCATCACCCCACTGGAGTTTCTCTGCTCTTCTCTGCTCTGACGACTGCACAGCTCTCCCCCCCCCCGCCCCACCATCCGCAGACAGAGGATCATCTACCTACAGTCTGCCCATATGTGGTGGAGGGCACACCCTGGGTGAGCCCTGTGTCAGCAAGAGGCCATGCTGTGGTCCATTCGTGGTCAACCCCCTGTCATCATTAATGGAATCTGGCTCCCTGTGAGCGAGGTGGCCAGAGGGGGTATCAGGAGGTGAAGGGGGGGGGGGCGGTAGGGAGGTGGAGGAGGTGGAGGAGGTGGAGGAGGTGGAGGAGGCACTGAGCTCGTCGGGGAGTGTGTGGTTTAGGATCACCGTTTTCCAGAAAGGGTGTGTTAATGCCAAGATCAGCAGGGGTCAGGCCCATAATAGTTCCCATTTTTCAAAAGGCTGTGCTTTAAACATATGGAGGTACGTACTATATGTGTGCCCAGTGCAAATGACATTTCAGCATGTATAACCTCGCTCTCCACTTCCTACGCTGACTGACAGGTCCCCCTCATGCTTTACGACAGGGTGCATTCATCACCCCCTCCAGCTCCACTCCCCCTCTCCTCCCAGCCATCTGATTTCCCCCATTACTGAAAAGAGGGAGTATGAGAGGAGAATAAGCTCTCCACCTCTGCATAACACACACACTCACTGCGCTGTCACGCACACACACACACGCACACACACAGTCATTCACACATGCACAGTTTTCATTGCGGTCGCCGGCTCCAACAGGGAATTTGTTTCTGTTTCACTGTCACTGCTTTTCTGTTTAGAGTGAACCCTAATTAGTGACCTTCTCTCTGTTGCCACACACACACAATCGCAGACAGCGCTGGTCTGGAGATACAGGCTTCATTAGTGCTACCCAGCCTCGGCTCATAAACTCAGTTTAGAAGGGAGGGCTGTAAATGAGGAATGTTGCAGTGACGCGACCCCTGCCCAGTTCTCTGACCACTAGATGGCAGTAGTGACTAAAATCAATAATTGAGGCGAGGATACAGTCAGCGAGGTCAGTCAGCGTATATATTATTACTATGGTTGTCATCAAAGCATGATCACCTGAGAAGGGCATATAGAATTTCACATACTCAACCTATTTTTATCTAAACATATAAATGATGAATCATGAAATAGGCTACTATGTTCTAAATACAGTGTGGCATAATTATTTTCTCAGAGACCAAGGAGAGGGTATGTTGAATTATATTATAAGCTCAAGTCTAAAACACTTGCCAACTGGCGATACTGAATTTTGCCCCAAGCTATCTACACTGTCAAAACAGACAGTGCCTATTAAAAGTGCCCTGGCTTATAGCGTGCTCCATGTGTCCTTTTAGGCACTTTTTCCAAGGCTTGGTGTGGAGATCCAAGCCCTGTCGATACCCACACAGCACCAGTGTTTCGCTGTTACGATGAGCGGCATTTGGAGGAAAAACAGTTTCCCATTGTGTGTCCATGTGGCCAGACGGGGTAAGAGATGAGGGCGGCCGCTGATCTTAGATCAGTGGAGAGAAACAATGTGCACCAGATGCCCGGTCATAAAGCATCCCCTGTGCTCATGCCAGCTCTCTCCTCCCTAATGCCCACTCCGCTCTCCATCTCCACTTTAATGGAGACTCAAAGGAGACCAATTAAACATAAAAGACTTTCCAGACAGAGACAACTTCCCACTGTGACTCAAGTAAGCTGTGAAACTTCAACGCTCTCGCTGAGATTGCACGTTTTCTTTTGCAAAAAGGTTAATAGAGTAAGATTTCTTTACTCAGTTTTTTTTGTGTAAGTGTTAACCTTGGGATGTGACATTTCTGATTAGCAAAAATGACTGCAACCTTTTTATTGATAAAGGATGGTAGTCCATGATATTGTAATGTTATCGTAGAATATGGTATTTCGTTAAAATGTTCTAGCCCCTTTCTCTGCCAATAATGTTAAACAAGCTTTACATTTCTTCAATAATGTTAAACAAGCTTTACATTTCTTCAATAATGTTAAACAAGCTTTACATTTCTTCAACTCACAATCACACAGGCTCATGGATGCTTCATGATGAAGCCAGTGAGGATATTGTTGACCAGAGACCAGCAAGCTTGCACAGGTGTTGGAAATGGCTTTGTGGACAACGGCTAATTGTAGGCTGTTTTGAACAGAAACACGATAATGACTGCAGTGTGGCCCTGCCAGTGTCCCAGAGCGCTCTAGGTATTAATCATCTCTCATTTATCATTATATCAGGTAAACAGAGTCACAACCACTACTATCTCCATCCTGTGCCCGCACACATACACACACACACACACACACACACACACACACACACACACACACACACACACACACACACATACACACATACACACCCACACACAGCAAAATGTCACTGCGCACAAAGGTCACAGTGTAACAAACTACATCTTTGCTCTGCACTTTAAATTAACATTGGGCAGATCCACAGCCAGAGGATGCTCTCACAGACTGGTGTGTGTGACCTCTGTAAAGAAACTGTGTGTGCATGTGTGTGTGTGTGTGTGTGTGTGTTTGTGTGTGTGTGTGGCTGGGTGTGAAAATGATATGCAAATATGAACAGCCAAACTGAGCCAGAGACATCAACCATTTTACATTGTGTTTGTGGTAACATTGTATTTTCATGAGAAACGTTGCGAAATGTTGATGACTTTGGTCTCATCTTTGTGTTTTCTCTTGAACAGGAAGCATTAGCACCTAGCCCCGGTTCTTCTGCTCCTCTGTCATGATACTCATTACAGCAGTATTTCCTCCGAGGGTTCTGAGCCCCGCTCATGCTCGGTTCTACGCTAGCTCTTATGTGAGAGCGGTTCCAAAGATATCACTCAGCCATGCAGACACTCTCTATCGCCAAAACAAACTAAAAGATCTAAGAGGCGAGTTAGTGCAGCAAAGGTGCGTAGATTGTGCACTCTTCCTCAACATGGGGCGCTTGTTGTTTCAACGTGTTTTGTCATAAATAATTTGAGGGAGTTTGTCCATGGCTGTTTGTCACTTACAGCTGGGACTCTAGAAGTGAGACACACCGCTCTCAACCTGAGCAGCTATTGTCTGACTTTGAAATCCGCCTGGTGACTCTGCATCACACACCTCTAGATTGCATCACACACCTCTCGAGTGCTGTACCCCTGTTTTAAGCCTAGACCCGAGGACCCGGTGAGTATTAAATTCATTAACGGTGGAAACTGGATTTATTCAAAAAGTTTTTAAATATGGTCTTAATCATTACATATTACAAAACATTGTATGTACCACATGTACTATGTCTTTTGGGGGAGGCAGTCCCCCATCAGTAAAACTGTTTTTAGAGAATGCACACAAATGATGTCATCACTAAAACAAATTATGTTAAATAACTTTTTACAATTTAGACCACTGCTTTTATGTCTGCTGTAAAGACAAACAGGGTGTTGGGTGAATTAATCCTTATCCTTTCTCTGTTTTTGGAATATCAGTAAGATTCTTTTATTTCACTTGTTAAGTCATCAAGTTTCATTGAATAAAACATAAGGATTTTAAGGGAGACAATTCAAATGTTGCAGTCATACTGGATCTATGGACCTCATTAAATAAACAAGTGAGTCTCTATTTAGTCCTGATAAGCGTAAAACACCACGGAAGATAAAATCTGCAGGGCATTATTTTTTCAATCTTTCAGAGTGACAGCCCCATTATATGGTGTGTGGAATTTATGAGATGATCATCTTTGATGGTCTGGATGTCCACAGCTTCCAGTAATGTCTATGGTAATGAGGTTCTCTTGCCCACCGCCTATGACTCTGACTGCAATGAAAGTGATTGTTGACGCTTCTATTTATGCGAATACATTTTTGTGTCCTTTTCTAGCCTTAGTTATTTCATTTTTTACATTGTGATGCATCAAGTCAGAATGGGTTGCTCTGTGAGCACAGTGACTTGGAACGTCCTTCAATAACTTATGCAAATGCCCATTATGGGCTGTTACAGTCAATCGTGTGACAGGTTTCAGTCTAGCAGAATTTCTTTGGTCACTTTCTTTTCCACTGAAAAATGAATTAATTTTCTCCATGGTTCCAATATGACTCAAACCCAACTCCAGTGTGTTGTTCATTATGCATTTCCTTCTATATGTACTGTATATAGATGTGCTCTTTATGTCAGTACAATGTAATTTATGTTATGACATTTCTTACACCATCCCCTCAACACTGACATAAGATCTTCATAAGAAAACAGGCAGTGTTTTTTGTTATTCAGTGCTTATGAATATTTTAAAACCCTTTCAAATTAAAATGTTGTAAGATTTTCTTTCTCTTTTTGTGAAGACCCCAAAATGATAGTGGGAAGAAATGTATCTCGTTGCCCACTCCCATTTCCTATGTTATTCACTGTGTAGGGGTGTCATTTTCATTTTATTGTAAAGATAAACCATTTTTATATTGCTTCACCGTAATCAATTAATTTAGGCAAACAAAGAATATTGTAATGAAAGGAAATGACAAAACCAAATTAAAACACAACCCAACTACTGTCCTTACATGAGTCAACTGTTATTGCATCAAATTCTCACTGTTCAACACAGGTACTTTTTATTTTTGCCAGAAATTGAGCCATTGGGAGATGGTGTCCACCGCAAAGCCTCTTGAATTGTAATCCAATATTCCTGCTAGGGCACCGTTCTTGGAACCAGTGAAGGCAGGTCTCAATTATCAACCGCGGAGAGGGAACACCAACACAGCATGGGGCTACATAAAAACCATCTTATTTTAGATTTGCTTTCCAGAGCAACAGAGAACACCTTTCACCAAAAATGTAAAATCTCACATTTTAAACAGGATTTCACAGGCCTAAATGAGATCAGATATGAGCTCCGTATCTTCTTAAGACACATATGCTATAGAATAGATGGTCACAGGAACCATTTCTATATATGTGCCTCCTTCTCTTGCTTCCTAGCTCTTACAGACATACTCTATCTATCTATCTATCTATCTATAATCTTTTTATCTGTCTGTCCTAGTCTATTTCACCACCATTTCAAAATTGTTTCTTCTCCCATTCTCTTCCTGGTCTCTCTCACAGCCAGATCTTTGCTTTCATAATGCCTAAGGGTGGAGTTGCCCTCGTCGAGCACAAGGACAACGTCCTCAGGCTGTGATTAATTCTCACCAGCTGACTCTAATCACCACGTAATTAATAGTTGATGTGGTGGCTTACAAAAACACCAGTGCCATTAACCTGAACTGTAACAGTTTACTTTTTCCCTTCAAATATTTCATGGCTGCTGGTCATAAAAAGAAGGGCTTCCGATTGGATGTTTGTTTTGCTCCACTGGGGGGTAAATGAAGTCCTTCAAAAGTTGGGCAAAGTTTATGTCAGCGTACACAGAAAACAAACAGCCATTTGTCATTGTTTATCCTGAGCTCTCTCTGAAATCCTTAAGCAGTGTTTTATTAAATTACAGCGTCTATAGGAAGTCTGCCTATTTAAATAAAGTTTCATTTTCCAAATCAATGGGCAGACTGCATTTATGTATATATGACATGGAAACTTATTTTCTGAGCAAACACAAACACTACTCTGACAGTTATGTTATGAATATGAGAATATAACTCGTTAGTCGAGTTATGAATATTTCACATTTCTCAATAGCTCAATTTCCTTTCCAAATTGTTGTGAATGGCACATCAGGGATGCAGCAAAGCAAGTTACATATTATCTAACCTTTTTCAAGTCTTGCCAATACACAGTGATGTGCAACCAAGTGTGTTTATGAAGATCTCCTTTCTAAAGACTTTTAATAAGGGTAGAACCAAAAGGCCCTTGGCTAATGTTACGTATGCGCTATCAGGTTTACTGATTTAGTTAGTCTGTGGATTTTGTCTGGCGTCTGACATAAAAATAAGTTCATGAAAGTTATTCTGTCCCGTTAGTAGCATTGTTTCTCACATCCACCCATCCATTACAAATTGATTGAGTAAGTAGTTTTAAACTAATAGCACTAATAGTCAGCTAGCTAGTAGGTTTGATTTAAGCATCATGACTATAGCATGCTGTTTTAACTTTTATTCAACCCAGTGTAGCTAGGTACTGTTTTATCTCATACCCCTGTCACACAGATGACACACAAACAAATGCCACCTAACGAACTAGTTAAGTTGTGTGCCACCTAACTAACTAGTTAAGTTGTGTGCCATCTAACTAACTAGTTAAGTTGTGTGCCACCTAACTAACTAGTTAAGTTGTGTGCCACCTAACTAACTAGTTAAGTTGTGTGCCATCTAACTAACTAGTTAAGTTGTGTGCCACCTAAGTAGCTGAGATTTAGGCCAATAGCTAGTTAACTAGCCGGCTTGTTATGGTTGCCAGCTAACTCATTTCTGTTAACAAGCTGAATCATATGGACACCTAAAATGGGTAGCAAGCTAAAATAAAGGGATCGTTAGTTACGGTAAATCAAATGAACGGCTTGCCATAATCTGACGCCCTTCAAACTGTCCTGTTATGCAGAATGAAACTGACTTGTTGGTAAAAAGTGTACCATGTCACAGTATATTTGTGTGTGCCCACCAGTGGATCAGTACTCTCTGAGAGGCTGTTCTTTTAAGCATGGCACTGTATGTACCGAGGGGTCCAGGGGTTACACTCGATGTATGCACCGAGGGGCCTGTAGGTGCAGAGAGTGCCAGGGGCCTCAGTGGTCAGCCCACTCTTTAAACGCCAAGGGGCCTGGGGGCCTTCACCTTGTAACCACTGAGGGGTCTGGGGGGCCCTAGTGGTCAAGTCACACTATAAGCACACAGGGCCCTAGTGATCAACTTGCACTGTGCACACTGAGGCCCCTGGTGTTCAACTTCCTTTGGAATTCTTGGGCCACGCACCACCTGTGGCCTGAGGCCTGGAGGCCCCCTGGCAGTCTGGTCCCACCGGCCCGGTCCATAATCCAGCCTTGACTCATGCATAAGGGTACAGTATGTGTAATCATCTGCTGTTTAGTCTTATCCCCAAAAGACAACTAGAGATCTCTTCATTGAGTAAGTCATCATATGCAAATGACGTAAACTAGTTATCATATCATCAACCATATGCTTTATCAGTTTCAGTGACATGGTATTTTTGAAATGTTTGCTAAATGACTTGTCATTCAAACCTTCATTGTTTACAGTGATTGATAAGGATTGATTGAATTTGTTGAAAAATGAGTGTAAAACCTCTTAAGCAAAGCATGGCAAGTCGGAGTGAATGTGCCAGGCCAGCATGAGAGCAAAACCAGTCACAGCGTGACACTATATCTATATATACACTATATTTATGGCAATGCAAAATTCTTTACTAAATGAAGGTGAAATGTCTAACATCATGATTGGAACACATTACTTGGCTCTCAAATGATGTATGTGATATGCAAGATTGCCCCATTGTTTCTCAACCCCATAGATTACTGAGTAAAAGAAATAGTGTCAAAAGATGGAAATGAGGAATACACTTCCAGGATATCATTTTGTATCGGCAAAATGACAATGAATTTGGTCTGTCTTGGTTCCAAACCATGACAAAAGGACTTGTATTTTGGTGGCACTGAAACATTCAATGATGTAATTATTTACTTTTGACACGTAAACTAAGCACTTTGAACGAGTTACAGGCCTTTGCAGGTATTCCATTGTCTGGTGCTGTTTGTACTCATTGTTTCAAGAAATGCACTTACTATTTTGAATGTTAAGAATGATTCGAGGAATGTACCAAAGCAACTCAACTGAGAAAAACTGTAATGAATTTGACTCAACGGTATTCAAATGGTGATTTTTTTATTTTTATTTTGGGTTGGTGATTCATGCTTTTGCATGATTCAAATTCAAAGATCATAGCCATTATCCATTACCGGAAACACTTAAGCACACTTTGGGATTATTCTGCTTCAGCTTTATCTAGATGTATTTCTGCATATCACAACTCTGCAATACATTTTGATAATAACCAAAGCAGTCAAGCAATGGTAATCAAAATATTTCATTTTGTTCGAGAGCAATCATTGTGCATTAACATTTAGTGAAGAAAGAGATCAGTAGTGTGGTTCCTGTTTCCTAATCTGCTCTTTTGTTGTTTCATTAATCATTTTCCCGGCATGCCTTCATCTCTGGATACATCTAAATTAGATTGCAAAGAAAGAAGATCTAGCCTTGATGTTCTCATCACTAACTACAAAAAAAGCCCTAACAACAACACTGCGCTCCACAGTTAACTGAGGTGCATAGAATTAGGCATGATACAAAGATGGAAAATTGAATCAATTTGTCGGCTCTAAATGGATTTGATGTGTAGCCCAAATGTTCAAATGAATAAGAAAGCCTCTTATCTCAGGCTTAATGATGTTTTGCACTCAAGAAAGTTCCAGAAGAACAAGCAGCCATCGCAAGTAACAGAGGAAATAACAGAAGAAGACATCACATTAGTGGGCAGATTCCACTGCTCTGCAGTCAGTCAGATGCTCCACGTGTCAGCCAGCTGGAATAAAGCAGTGCCCCTTCAGCTCATGGATGCAGAAGGAAGTTGAGGGGAATTCACATTATGCTGATAAGTGGCTATGCCCATCGATAGAGGAAGCTTCTTTCAGCCAGTGGTGCGTTGATGTGCATCACATTTCCCAGTGCCCATCATGATGGCTGACCTCTCCATAAGCTTCTCCCTGAGGAATCAAAGGTTTCCAATATTTATGCAGATGTACCAAGGCGTCACATTTGCCCCATTCCTCTTGTCAGTTCTCATATTTGAACTTCCAGTTTTTTTTTTTCCTCATTCACTTTGTTACATTTCTCAGATCAGAATTACAATTCTCAAATCTGTTTATTCAACCTCCACATCATTGAGTCACTTGTGCACATCATGACAACACTTTCTCATTCTTTTGAGAATGCTTTTTGCGCATTCATGCAGAAAGGTTTGTACACTCGTCTGCTGTTTAGTCTTAACCTCCAAAAAAACATCTAGGCATCTATTCACAGTGGAAGTAATTACATGCAAATGAGATAAACCAGTTATCATTACGTGTCAACCATGTGCTTCATCAGTTTCAGTGACACGGTATTTTTTGGAACGTTTGTTAAAATTACCTGTCACTCAAACGTTTATTGTTTACATGTGATTGATGAGGATTGATTGATTGGACAGTTCAGAATTCACAGGCAGAATTAGCCAGAGTGGATGTGCCAAGAAAAGCCTTGGAGAAAAACAGTACTGTACGTGTGTGGCAATATATGTGACAGTGATGTGTTGGTCATATTTTCATCGTTGGGCTTTACTGAACACCAAATCTTACCTTCCTAAAATCATCCACAGGGACCTCATTCATGAGAACAAGGGTGTTTTTGCATGTCAGATTACGTACTGTATGTGGTCAGCAGGGTCAGCGAATACTTCCTTCATAAAAACAGCATTAGGGAATGGAATGGTTCAGTGGACCCAAAAGAATGCTGATAACTGTTCGATCTATTGTACTTGGTGCTTTATCCAATGGCAAAGTTGTTTTTCTGAATGAAGGTGAAATGTGAAATGATCATCATGATTGCATAACATTATTTGTTTCTCAAAGAACTTATGAGATTTTCCAATCGTTTCTCAACAGGTTGTATTTGATGCTACTGTCCAACCTCGCATATTTGCGCAAGTTACAGGCTCTTGCAGGTAATCCATTGTGTAGTGCAGTATATGCTAATTGTTCTGAGAAATACACTCTTAAGGATGATTCGAGAAATGCACCAACGCGACTGAGACACGCCTGTGTATTAGCCTCATTTCTGGCCATTCTTATATTAAATGAAGGATTCTTACCTGTGGGCATTTGTGAGATTGTAACTGCTACACCTGTTCATGGGCCTACAGTTGCACTGACACAGGATCACAAGTGCAGGTAAAAAGATGGCCTTGTTTGGAACATGGTTGTTTTTCTATTACCGACATGAGGAACTGCCTCCTTTTTTTTAGATGATTTGTATATTTCAGTTCAGTTAATTATAAAATAGAATCACACTGGGTCTGAAATGTATTGGTTCTTTTGTGAATGATACCAAGACATCTTTTATATTCTGTAACTTTAAAAGCAAATACGATCCCGTTGGGGCCCTGTCTTTATTATGCATGTAAAGTTGTCATTTTAGCAACTCACAAAATGTATGTATTTGAACGTTCAGCAATATATAAATAATGCAAAAATGCTCTCAAAACCCACTTAGCACACGTAGGCTACTGAGCACATTAGTATCAGGTATTGCTGAACACATGTCTGCTACTGATCACATTGGTGTTGCTGAACACATGTCGGCTACTGTGCACTGATGGTAATTAGTTTTATACCATATATTGAAGATTCAGTCTTAGGTTTGATCAGTCAGGATTCAGGTTTATTCTTGAAGAATGGCGGCCGACCATTTGTGAGACAGAGACTTTCAGATCCATCCTCCCTCACAGAACTTCACCTCAGCATATCTGACTTATTCCTTGAGGAACAGTCTGTTAAATACACTATATCTAAGGGGTGTCACCGTCTATTCAAATGGGCCATGCATGCAGGGTTCTTTGTCTCGACCTGGGGGGGGGGGGGGGGGGGGGGGGGGGGGGGGAGAGTCTAGTATCACACCTCACTACCCAGGTCAGAGACAAAGAATATTCACCAAGCAAAGTCCACTCATGGCTAGTTAAATCCAAATAAAAGTAACAATTATGACTAGGTATAATATCATTGACTTATTGACTATGGCATATTCTTATGACCTATGCTGGTCCCTTCAGCACATTAGTATCAGGTGTTGCTGAACACATGTCTGCTACTGAGCACATTAGTATCAGGTATTGCTGAACACATTTAGGCTACTGAGCACATTAGTATCAGGTATTACTGAACACATGTCTGCTACTGATCACATTAGTATCAGGTATTGCTGAACACATTTAGGCTACTGAGCACATTAGTATCAGGTGTTGGGCTTCTCCAATTTGACTCCTCACAACAGACATCTAAATGTGTGATTAGATTTGGCTTTATTATTTCATCATATCTGGTGTCAAATTCTCAGCTTTTGTTGAGACATTAGTGAGTGAATTTGTTGTCCTGCCTTTTTATCTGTGACCTTAGAGAATCTCCACTCTCCAACACTGCAGTGTTGTGGCTGTTAAAGATATAAATCAGGCTTTGAATTAATATTCACATGACCTGTCTACACTGGTTTGGAGTGTAATTCATCTTCTGAGGACATGATTCCGTTATGTAAGCAAATTGACAAGTAATCCATTGCTGTCATCCTTGTCGTCACCTCTAAGGTCACTTTTGATTGTTAGAGCGAGCAAATAGATATTCTGTGGCCTTCACTCGAGAAGAGATGGGAAATCAGCCAACTAAAGATATCAATACAAATGATCTTCTCCATATGAAAACCTGCTCAAACCATGCAGACATGTAAGTTCTCTCTCTCTCTCTCTCTCTCTCTCACATACACACTCTCTCTCTCTCTCTTTCACACACTCTCTCTCTCTCTCTCTCTCTCTCTCTCTTTCACACACACACACACACACACACACACACACACACACACACACACACACACACACACACACACACACACACACAGTCTTGTATCTCCCTCTCTTTTGTACTCCACTATATCTCCTCCACAGTCTTTTCTCTCTCTCTTTCTTTCTCATAATGGAAGCAGCGGCTCCTGCACAAATTAGATTTAGGGGGTAGGTTAAGGGCCACCAAAGCCCATTAAAACCCACAGCCCTGAAAATGCACACATTTATCCAGTTAGATTGAGTCATAACTGATTATAAATGCAGTTGATATAGCAGCTGTTTTATTTGCTCAAGGACACTTGACCCCTAACAATAAATACACTTCACTTCTTCACTGTTTACGGAAAGGATTTACACTGGCCAGCTATGTGTAACACTTAACATACGGCAATAGTTTACTTGTTTTTTATGTTATTATTCTTTATTTCAAAGATGAGCCGATTTATCCTGTTTCATAGGAATTGAAGTTGTTCACATGGGTATTGGTTCTGTCTCCTGCACAGCCTGTTCTTTGGGGCGCTATAAAACACTGGTTTAGAGGGGCATGAAAAAAAAAGCCTGTGTAATATCTGGGGAGAACATAAATATGTTTCAAAACAACCACACTATGAGCCTGTAAACGGATTACGACTAATTATCACTAATTATTTTGGAGGGATGTAAAAAAAAAAACCTGTCAAGGTAGATCATTAAATTACAGGGAAATTAATCTTTTGAGGTTATGGAAGGCTAAAAACAGAATGTTTTAATTAATCCACATGAGAGATGTTTTACAGAGATATTTTCATATTTTTAGGTCACTGTTAAATGACCAGTTTTGACTGAAAACAAACTTTAGATATCTAACTCTAAAAAAACATGAAAAACAGATTGCATATTTTCTTTTAGAATCATGCTATTAATGATTGCATGGTGTTCAATTTGTTACGGAGTTACTGGACATGATTGTCGTGTTGCATACACTGCACTTCATGACAAAATTGCTAACAATTTAAAGAACCATATTAACCAACTTTTAAGTACACAATTTAATGTGCTTTCTTCCAACAATTGTATCCCAACTCAAGTGTTTTGGTTAGCTGCTGTAGCTAGTAGCCAAGCGTAAGCTGCTTCTCATTCAGCCGTACGCACGGTGAGCTGTCACTGCACCCTCACTCTTAGGAAGAAATGTGAAATTAAAATTTAGTTGGGAGGGAGGTAGCTGTGTCTGGGATGTCATTTTAAAAACCTCTCACCTTCACATAGCGTCACCCAGGCGCTGATGAGGTCACGCCCCTGTCATGTGACAAAGTGTGATGAATGAGCTATCTCCATAGATGTGGATAACCTGACCTCCCCTGCTTGTGGTGCCTTTGTACTGTCAGGTTAGTGGCTACCTGGACGCTGTGATATGAATTAGAGCCCGCTGGGTGAGCAAGTGCGTAACATGCAGATTCATCACACGCTGTAGCACGAAGTGTTAAAAGCCTTTCTCCTGGCTCCTCTGCTGCTTAAGCACCTTTTTTTTTCCTTTTTTGAGAAAGGATGTGTTTTGAGGATGATTTAAAGGCACTGTACAGCAATCTGGTGTGCATTCCCGGGCTTTCCTCTATGCAAATGTTTTTTCTTCATTGAGTATACAGTGTATACACAGTATGCTGTGTAAATCCCCCATGTAGGGATTTCTGTGGCACATACGCACAGTTGATCTTCTGTAGTTGGCCGCCCTGAGAGGCAGGTGCCACTGTCACAGACAGGCTGTTCTCCCTCTCCCTAGACATCATCAGAGCATACCAATGGCACATATCCAAACACAGTTTACCATGTGCCTGAACAAGCCTGTGAATCTACACTCCCAATGCGTATATTTACCCCTAGAATACAAGTATTTTTTTTCTGTGTGGCCTAAATCAAAGCCTTTGCTCTGCTTAAAATGACAGAAAAAAAACAAACAATTTCTCTTTTGTTTTTTATTTGCAGTTTCTGTTTCTGCCTGCGATTGTTAGCTGTGTGCTGGAAAACAAAATCTACTGTGATCTACTACAATTTACAGATGGTAGTTTCTGATGGATGGATGTTTATGAACTTGTTATCCATGTATAAATCTATGTATGTACTGCATGTGTGCAAGGTCGCATCTATCTATCTATCTGTCTGTCTATCTATCTATCTATCTATCTATCTATCTATCTATCTGCATACATACATACATACATACATACATACATATATACATATATACATACACACACACAAATATAGAAAAAGTAAAAGAGGATGTCAGTGCTTGTGGATGGTTCCTCAACCTGCTGGATCTGATAAATCTGTATGGGCCAATGTTCTGATACTAGTGAGCTGGGCTGATAAATGTGTATGGGCCAATGTTCTGATACTAGTGAGCTGGGCTGATAAATCTGTATGGGCCAATGTTCTGATACTAGTGAGCTGGGCTGATAAATCTGTATGGGCCAATGTTCTGATACTAGTGAGCTGGGCTGATAAATGTGTATGGGCCAATGTTCTGATACTAGTGAGCTGGGCTGATAAATCTGTATGGGCCAATGTTCTGATACTAGTGAGCTGGGGCTGATAAATCTGTATGGGCCAATGTTCTGATACTAGTGAGCTGGGCTGATAAATCTGTATGGGCCAATGTTCTGATACTAGTGAGCTGGGCTGATAAATCTGAATGGGCCAATGTTCTGATACTAGTGAGCTGGGCTGATAAATCTGTATGGGCCAATGTTCTGATACTAGTGAGCTGGGCTGATAAATCTGTATGGGCCAATGTTCTGATACTAGTGAGCTGGGCTGATAAATCTGTATGGGCCAATGTTCTGATACTAGTGAGCTGGGCTGATAAAATCTGTATGGGCCAATGTTCTGATACTAGTGAGCTGGGCTGATAAATCTGTATGGGCCAATGTTCTGATACTAGTGAGCTGGGCTGATAAATCTGTATGGGCCAATGTTCTGATACTAGTGAGCTGGGCTGATAAATCTGTATGGGCCAATGTTCTGAGACTAGTGAGCTGGGCTGATAAATCTGTACGGGCCAATGTTCTGATACTAGTGAGCTGGGCCACCTCCAGCACTTAGGATGGGCGGCCATAAGGATTTATCACACTTAATTATCTTAACTGTCCCAAGTCACGCCCAACTTGTATCAAACACATCTAATCTCTATTTTAGATGGCTTATTAGTCACACAGAACATGCACATGCTAATGGATTAAGAATGATAAACATTTGGTGCTGGTCTGGTTTAAGCAGTAATGTGTCTGAATCCAGACACACAGAGATGTTACTGCCTTGTCATACATTACAGAGCACTGCCAGCTTCTTTGGTCTTCAAATCAATTTTCAGTGATACTCAAGACTCCCGGGACATTTCAAGAATTAAACACATTTATGGATTTTTTTTTTGTGTGCAGCTGAGCTTTATTGTCTAGCAATTAAACTGACAAAGGCAAAGGCAGATGAAGACAGCCAGTCTCCTCTTCTGTGTCCAGTGTTCTGAGTCCAGTTTTAAAATAGACTCCGCTAAATCTGTCATTGCAGTTGGGCTACTGTATGCAGCAGAAAGGCACTTTACAGCTTTAGCGCCTGGCAGCAAAATCAAAATGACAACTGACTTTCCCCCATCGCAACAACACGGCATGAAAACAATCACCCCATGCTGCTAACAGCGTCGGTCTTCGCTCTGTGGTAATATGTCTCATTGTGTGGCTGATTAGTTAGTCTCCTTCCGTCTCTGACTCTCGCAGGGACAGGACATCTGGTTAAGTCAGGGGTATTGATGATGGCAGCAATGCTTGGCTGGGCGTCTGATTAATCACACATCACAGAACAGTGACCTTTCTCCAAGCCTCTGGCTGGGCCAGGCCTCCTCCTGGGACGCCCAGTGACATCCCCTACCTCATGTCCGCTAATGTCAGCCGCAACCTGGCCCAAGCCTGGCCGGACACACTGACACCATCATTGATCACTCAGAAAAGCGAGGTGTCTATAGAGGCTCCGCGGGCCTCCTGATTGGACAGCCAGTTTGGTGCCAAATATGAAGTCACCCTTTGATTTAGAGGTGGCTGAAGAAGCCGTTCGGTGACTTATTCGATAATTCCCTTCTGGGCCGCGCCAAAGCTTTCTGGTCAGATCCAGTCAGTGTTACGTTAACAGGTTTTGTGGTCGTGTAATTGGGAGAACAAAGAGCTGGGATAAATTAGGACTTGCTGTGTCTGTAAATCTGAATGTATGGAAATGAGAGTGGAATAATCAGTTCTTTCTATTTCGAGTCTCTGGGAAAGTTTTGGCATAACAAAGCAAGACGCGAGCACACATAAAGCCAAAGACATGAAAGTGTACTGGGGATTAATGGGAAGCCGAGCACGTCACAGGAGCCATCCCACAGCAAACATTATGCAAGAACTTTATTCATATTATGCAAGGATAAAAGGAAAAGGTGGCAAATCAGCTATTATATCGCTGGGCTTTCTGTGGGTTTATGACTGCTATAATCACCACAATCCATTAGAACAATGCAAGTATCAAAACAAAAATCAGAGTCTATCCAGGGCTGGCTTATAGGGATGATGTCTTCATTGTGTGGGTTCAGCCCAAGGGCAGAGATGCTGATGTGGATGGGTGCCTGTCTGATTGGGGGGCTTTAGGATCATGACTTTACATGCATGATCATCCATCGCTGACTGTACAACTTACCTTACCCAAAGTTTTTAAATGGATATTACTTTGAGGCCCTAGAATTATAAGTTTATTTTTGACTTATTTGTTGTCAGAAATGTTATAAATATGTTAATTATACTTAATGCATGTGAAAAGTTTCACACCGAAGTTTGAACCCCAAAATAGATTGAAAGTATGACGAGATATGAAATTGTAAATGTTGCAAACATTAATACAGAGCACAGAGGATCAAAAATACAGAGTACAGAGGATCAAAAATGAAGAGCTTGATGTCTTCAAATCTGATAGCAATGGATAACTTCAAGCTCTCATCCTGATAGTTGTTGGCTGATGTCAGTTTTTGCGATTGTGTGTTACCTACATTTACATTTAGTCATTTAGCAGACGCTTTTATCCAAAGCGACTTACATATGTGCGACTTACAATGTATACCCATTTTACATTTTACACTGATGGCACACTGCACATCAGGAGCAATTAGCAGGGGTTCAGTGTCTTGCTCAAGGACGCTTCGACAGGGAATCGAACTAGCAACCTTCTGATTACTAAACGACTTCTCTACCACTGTACCACTGTCGCTCATACCTGTGCCTAGAGAAGTTTATTTGGGCCAAAGCCTCCCACTTTATCCAGGGTCTCCCGGCTGGTGCTCAGAGAACAGATTGTGTGGGGATTCTGACAGGATGCCGCCATGGCAACACAGATTTGGCAATTAACCTTGATGTCACTGTAATTACTAAGTCACTTTAGTAAAATGAATTAATTTCCCAAAAGGATGTAGACACAAAATGATCTCCTCTCTTCCTAAAGTGAGCCAATATGGAGCTTGGTAATTAGAGAAAGAGAGGAGAGCTGTTTCCATATTCTTGTCTTTCGCTGGGTGCATCCCTAGTAATCTGCCCTTGGGGTACAGAGGAAGCATACTGAATGCTCTCTGAACGCTCCCCTGTCCATACTTCCTACGCATACACCACGTGACAGTCGCATTCAGAGCAAGGATCTGAGGGCGACAGGAAGGTCATGTCATTGTATAAACACTCAAGTTTTGTGTATGGACATACTTCAGTGTTTTTGGTTTAGTGCAGCTATTTGTTGAAGTTTTAAAGGTTACCTGGCACAAGTGAGAAGGATGTTTGGGGCCCCGCTGCAGCTGAAGGGCTGAGGAAACGGGGGTGAGCGCCGACAGCGTCTGGCGTGACTTTGTGGAGCGGGACCTGGGCTTCTGGTTGACTTCCTGTGTTTCTTAATCCTCAGCGTCCCACAGAGGAGGGACCGTGCTCATCTCATAATTGCACGCTGCTTCAATTAGTATGCAAATTTCTAATAATGGAATTTTTTTTCTTCTTAGAATGTACTGTATTTCTCAGGTGGCTTCACCACTATGCAAACTTATTTTATTCCCGAGCTTGAAAAAAACAAAAAAAAAAAAAAGGATAAAAGAAACAAGTCTCTGGAACACTGAAACATCAATGTTAATTAAAGTCTAGCACTTTAGTTTTCTCTCTCTGTCTTGAAGACCTTTGCTTATTCTAATGCATTTGTCTCGCTTAAACCTCTGCCAGTTTCAGAGACTAGTGTGCGCGGCATGATGTATGACTTGTGCGTAGTGCCCAACGTGCAGGCGCTGTGAGACTGAACTTAAAAACCTGTGCAACGACAGGCTCTCCCCTCATTGGCTTCATATCTCACTTGACTCCACTGTGCGGAGTGCTGCGGAGTACACAGGCCCTGCTAATGACCGACGACCTAACCAAGCCAGCGATGGGAATGTGTATGACTTACCAGAGATCTCTTAGCCTGGGGTATCAATTTAATCTGACAGGCTGTAAATGGAATTATGGGGGGAAGCTGAAATATTATTATATTGACTTTATTAAAATATATTAGAGGATGTCATGCGATGCCTGCTAAATTAAAGTGTGCTGTGAGGTACTGACAATGATTAAGAAGAATGGGCCTGAATCCCATTATTGGCGGCGTGGCCATCGTGACGGGTTGGGCTGCCAGGGCGGCTGCGGCGTAGTGAAGCAGAAGGGACAGGAAGGAGGAAGTGGGGCATGAAATGTTGACAAAAGGTGTCATCACGGGGCCTGTCAGTGTGTCCTTAAAAGGTGTCCAGTGTGCTTCTAGTGACATTACTGCTGCCATATGTTCCGAAGAACAATGAAAAGCCCGCCCGCTCATTGTTGGTGTAAAGCCATCACTTGTGTTTTGTGTTCCAATCGTGCGTGCTAAAATCACCGTGCCACACTTGAAGCCCTCCGCTAGGCTCCGCTGGCACCGCTGGCACGGGTCGGTGGCACATCTCTCACTAAGAGCTGTGAGGGGCCCTTTTTTCTCCCCACTAAGCACAACACACTCAGTGATGTGAAGCGACACCTTTGTCCAAAAATAACAATGGAAGAACCATATTTGTGGAAATGCATCTGTGATTACTGGCGTTACACAAAAGTAGTGCATTTTCTTGTGTGCTTTCTGCCCATTATGCAGCCAGTATGAGAGTTCATCCCATAATGAAACGACATTTAGAGTCATTACAGCTCTAAGGTCAGGGGAGAGAGGGGGAATTTTAAACATAGTGCTTCTGCCCATACTAATGCTACAGGGTGTATTGAGATGCACTCACCACAACGACCACAGCTCTGCGAAATCAGAACACTTCTCTCTCTCCTGAAGCGGTTCCAACACCGTCGTTTTCACTCCAGCCAACGTGATCTTACTGCTTGCCTCTCCATGATTTTTAGCTTTAATTACGCACGGCCTCATTTATTCTTTGCCAGCAAGTTCTGCTGTGAGGTACAGGGAGATATGCACTAGCCTGAATAGCATCATGTGCAATTTAGCATCATGAAATGACAATGCACCCAGCAGGGCTGACTCCATTAAAAGTCGCTTTTCCAGTGCAGGAACTCGTGGGCACTTCCCTAGTGGTGCCAACGTTTACAGGAACTTAATCAGCCCTTTCAGCCTTTCTGTTTCCATCGTGGGGCAGGAACTACAGACCTACAAATGACGTAGCCTAATATTTGGCTCTTCGAACACAACGTCAATTCCGAGCACAACAAAGTAATGATATATTTCTCCAGCGGCAGCACCAACATTAGACCGTTAAACCAGAGATTTCGTAGATAATGTTTAGGATTACCTCAAGGTCGAGTTCACAGTTGAATTTTGCTATAAAGTTGCTAACGCTTGATTAAATGACTTCATGGCAGCTGTAATTACTTCATGAATGAATTACCAGCACCACCATGATTAATTAAAGCTTATATTCCAGCTGACGTTTTGCTTGTGTTCATTCAGTGACTGTAACCTCAACAATCTATGTAAGCTATAATCTATTTGGCTGTATTAACCATGTAACCTATTTTTTTTTTGTAAATGGCGCTTGTTGTCTTCCACTCATGTTTAACCAATAAGCATCAACCATCACTGCGAGCGCCACGCAGTAGTTTCAGGGCCACCACAGAAGTTGTCTACCCCGGAGTAGGTACCTATTTCACCCTTGAAAAGAAAGAAAAGAAGAGAACGCTGAAAGAGAAAGAGGTTCCACAGGGGGCACCTCCTGCAGTAGAAAGCATGTGTCTGGATTACAGTAATACAAAGCAAAAAGGGACACCAAAATCTTGACCAAAGGCACTGCATTCCTTTCCAGCTCCACATCATTAGGGGACTGTGTACGTGTTTCCTTTTTTTTACTGTTGGTGTTGAAATGTGCCATCTGACCCTTGTGGCATGCTGAGACTAATTGCTCTTTAAATTGGCTCAAGATGAGCAGCCCACATTATTTCTGCAGCTGTAGTCAGGCTGGTGTTGCGGCGTCTACAGTCATTTCTAATTGGCTCAGATGCTCGGGGAGGTGAGTAATGGAGCTTTGGTGGGGGGCTAAGGCAGACAGACAGGTCAAAGTAGCAGGACATGGAAGAACCTGCTCTCTGACAAAGCAACCCCACTCTATCTGATGCTAACCACCCCACAAGGAATCAGTCTCTCTCTCTCTCTCTCTCTCTCTCTCTCTCTCTCTGTGTGTGGTGTGTGTGTGTGTGTGTGTGTGTGTGTGTGTGTGTGTGTGTGTGTGTGTGTGTGTGTGTGTGTGTGTGTGTGTGCATACTGATGGAACTTGGAGCAGAGGTGTCGATGGTCTGGTCTGGTCTGATTTTTTCAGGCCAGGGTCAATGTGTGGACTGTAGACTCGTTTTCATATAGTCAGAGGTATTTTGTTTTCTGCACTTCCATACATAGACACACACACACACACACACACACACACATACACACACATACACACACACACACACATACACACACACACACACACACACACAGACACACACACACACATACACACACACACACGCACACACACACACACACACACACACACACACACACACACACACACACACACACACACTGCAGACCTTACATACCATTAACAGAAATCATACTCCACCATTGTTACCCTTCACCTAGTCCCAGCCTTAATTGGTGATATGAGTCACACGTATTGAGGAAAGAGAAAAATACACACAAACACAGAACGAAAGAGAGAGAGAGAGAGAGAGAGAGAGAGAGAGAGAGCAATAGGAAGACAGTGCAGAAGAGAGAGAGATGAAGAGAGAGTGAAACATGGTGTCCTATATGTAAGAGCACATGTGTGAGGCACCTCATTAGTGAGCTGGGTGTCCCTCAGGAGAGCCCAGGGTTGCCTAAACAGAGACATCACTGACTGCCTCATCAGCCCTCTGAGCTGCTCTCTGATGATGGGCAATGTGCTGTCATCCACAGTCATCCACAGTCAAGCATGTCTCACTCGCACTAACCTCAGCTCCAGTCACTGGAACTCGACTTGGAGAGATGGCTGTCATTTACAGTTAATGGTGTTCAAAATTTAGAATTATTAGTGGGGGAACGTTTCAAAGTCTGTCTCAAAGTCTTTGGTGATTCATTAGAGAACAGAAGTGTAAAAGTACTTTGTAAAAAATGTTGCCTGTGCGTCTCAGGTAAAGACTGACATATGTGTGATTAAACCTGTTTGTGATTCATTTCATTTCATGTTGTCATCAGCCTTTTTTATCCTCAAATCCTCCTTTATGTTAATGTGCCTCATTAAAATACTCCACAGTAATCAAATAAATGCTTTACTCTTTGCAAACACTAATTAAAGTACCTAATTAGGCCAGCAATGGGATGTTTTCTCAATTAAATTTTAGAAAACAAAAAAGTTTTTTTTTTTTGGTTCTTCAAGACACCCTAAAATGGAGGCGCCGGAGATGACCTGAGTTCATTTCACATGGAGCTGAACTCATTCATCGTCCCGTGTCTCTCCTGCCTGCCTGCCTGCCTGCCTGCCTGTCTGCCTGCCTGCCTGCCTGTCTGCCTGCCTGCCTGCCGCTCACTCCCCAGCTTTATATGCGCACGGAGCAGCCACGTTCAATTTCAGCAAGACTGATGGAGCACTAGAGGCTAACACGAGCAGAGCAAGGGGAAAAAAAAAAGAGAATCCCGCTCCCCCAATATTTAAGCATTAAATTTGAAACTACTACGGGGTCAATAAGCGAGAAGCAGCACTGGGGGAGGAGGTTTATTATTCCACTGTTGGTTCCCCCCTGGCCCCCCGGGTGCTGGGGAGCAGCATCTCAAGTGCAAACATCTCTCATTCATCACTGCTGCTAGCATTATTAGACACTGAGCCTGCCTCAATCAAAAGTAGCATCCCTGTTCTTCATGAGGTTCCACAAGTAAAGTGCACTGATAAATGTAACACCAGAGCAACAGAAGTATCTCTACTGTATTTCTATCAAGCCGCAGACTTGTATCGTCTGTCAAATGCGAACCAAATCAAAGAATTATACAAGTGCTGTAGCATTCTTGCAGATATTGCATCACCTCTCTTTAAGAGATGGGTACTGTAAGAGACCAGCACGTCTGAGAGAATCATCACGAACATATTTGACTGTAGTGGGAGGATATATCCTCAACATTTGATAATCTAGGACAAATACTAACACATCTAAAAAGTGCCCTTGAGAGCAAACATGGACAGAAACTATTGTTTCAAAGGAGAGGCATAAATAATCAAGCACAATAAAACAAAGGCTGTGACTTCAATTGCTCATCACTCCAAAATAGATCAAATAGAAAACACAGTAATTAAGTCGCCCTGCCACGTACTTTAAATTTGAGAACAAACAGAAATGTTTACACACACACACAAACACACGCATAGTCATACACACACATGCATGCACACACACACACACACAAACTCCCGCATAGTCATAAACACACACACACACACACACACACGCACCCACACACATACACACACACGCACACACACATAGACACATACACACATACACACACACACACACACCAACACACACACACACATAGACACGTACACACATACACACACACACACACACACACACACCAACACACACACACACGCAACACACGCACACACACCCAGCACAGTCACTGGAGAGTTACTTCAAAGCACGAGGTTCTCACTTTAATTTGGAGTATGGAAGACTTGTCCCCCAGTTGCACTGTTGGGGTGATGAATATGTTGCTATGCATGGCAGATGGGCCAGCGTTCCTCTTGCTCCTGCTCCTGCTCCTGCTCTCATCTGGTCCTGGCTGATGCTGGAGCCTTTTCTCAGTGGCACAACATCTGGATCATCGGCTCTCCTCTGCTTTTGCCTCGTGTTTCATCAGAGTGGCTGCCCTCCAACCTTAGTCACTGAATGTCTGTTCTTCCATCGCTTACTGCTTTAAAGCCTGCATGATGTGATGCTGCACTCTCTCTATAGGCCTGGGGATTTGACCATACGTCATTTATGTATGCATTCCACAAAACATAATGTTGTGACATATTACGATGTTTACATTTTCCTCCCAGGGAGAGCGCAGCCACCTGAGAGGGACAGAGGCCATATTGGCATCAGATGGAGATTGAATTGTTGCTCAGGAAACTGGCTCATGGTGGATCAGATGTTCTAGCATATTCCAGAGATGCACATTTAAATAGAAGGACTGCTTTTAATCTATCTATTTTTTTTCCACTTAAAACAGTGGCCTCTAATGTTTGTCATGGTTGTCAAAATAGAATCTGGATGCCTTTTAAAGCAATTAATCAAATCTGCAGTCAATGTTGATTAAAACAAGCTGATAATGGCTGGAATTATCTGAAGTATAGAATAGAAAATCCACGGTTGAGCCAGCACGATTAAAATACAATTTATCTCTGCAAAATCTATATAATCACTCTTATAACAGACAATGTTGCAGGGAGATAATTAATTTTTGCAAAATAGGAAGGTGGTCAATTAAGTAGTGGCTTGTTACAATGAGTCTATTTTCATATGACATGATTGTGCACCTGTGTATGTATAGTACACACACACATATGAAACACATACATATGTACACACACAGGCACACACACACACACACATACACACACACACACACACACACACACACACACACATACACTCTCACATACACACATTTCCAGACAGGCTCAGAATAATTTGCCGGGCATAATGAGAATGACTAATGTGAAGCACTGGAGTTAAGGGAATTGGAACGCCTCCTCTCTGTGCAAGCAGAGTGTGCAGTGTATAGTGTACAGAGTAGCTGTCAATCTATCAAATCTACAAACAACATCTTACCCGCTTACTGTGAGAGCATATATAGTTGAAAGAAATATATATAAAATAATCTGAAATATTGTGTGACCATTTGAGAGTTTCAGCTCTTCAGTACTTGGTCAGTTTTTTTCCCTTCTTTCCTCTAGTGTTGTTGGTATCCTGAGATGTTTTGATTAATTTCGGTCCGATTATAGCATGGTTTGTCAGCATATTACAGGTGCACCTGCAATCCAGGGGAGATCCATCAGTGGCGCTCTGGTGTGGTGGGGTGGAGTGAGCATGTGGGACGACAGGCATGCACCGTAAACACACCACCGCCCGAGATGAATTGTCAATTAACAGTAAAGTCATTAGAGAGAGAGAGAGAGAGAGAGGGCAAGTTAGAACAGGAGTAAGGCTCGTTTTCGGAGAAACACATCAATTTGCAAGCAGCTAATTATCTACATACTGTCGTGTCCATCTTCTACGATTTGGGCCGTGATTAAATTGCTCTGCTAATCAAGCGAATAAGTCTGATTATAGCCGAGAGACAGAGAGGCCCTGAGCCAGACCGGAAGCAGGGGGAATAAAAAACACACAAATAAAGACAGCACATCGTTCAAACGCGCTCTAATGATGGAGGGTAGCATACACTGTGCATTTCAATCACGCCTTGTGTTGACGGAGGTTCACTCCTGCCTACAGTCTTGGCTATGATGCTCTGTTCCTTAGCAGAGTGCTGGAGTTAAATTGGTAGGTGTTCCATCTATTTTACACCTGGAGTTCTGAGAGTGTAAATCAGAGCCTGCAGACAGATGGTCCCTCCATCGATGCTCCTGCTGTTGTGTCACCTCCATCTGCTTCCTACCTGCCCACTTCCTCTCCACTCTCCCACACAAGTTCTGTTCCACACACCAGGGACCTGTTAGCCCCACGCCCGCCCCTCAGCCAGAGAGGCTCCATGTTGTCACTCACATTCTTTATCTTCACTTCTCCACATTTTTGTCACGGCCTGGCAGCACCCCGAAAGAAGAGTCACTTTTGGAGTTTATTTCTTTCAAGTTTGGACCTGACTGACATGTGAGGTTAAATGTGTGGTCACAGGTGCTGCTCCGTGGCTGGTGTCACCACATGCTCGTCACACTGTCTTTAAGTCTCATATTTAATACCCTTTAAACCCTGACCTCAGCAGTTGGCCTCTTCTCTTTGGTGACTTTGACCACCTGTTCACCCCTCCTCACGTGGCGCGACTGGGCTGCGTCTGTGACGAAATGCATCTGATTGGAACCCAGCATCAGGGGCCAGGTTTAATCTCCACTCAGCAGGCCTCCTTTGATTGGATAATCCCAGGAGGGTTCCACCCTGTGGGGAGGGGTGCTTTATTTAAGGGGGGGCGGGAACTCAAACTGTAAAATGACTCTTGCAGGCAGGCAGTCAGGCAGACATTTATATCACACTTCTAAGCGTTGTCTATTTAGCTTCATTTCAAAATGAAGGCTGAGCAGAAATAAATACGAGACAAACAGAAACTATAAATAAAGTTTCTAAAAGGGCAAAGAGAAAAAAATGGAAAAGGGGCAATGACAACGTGAGGGAGAGAGAAAGAGAGAGAGAGAGAGAGAGAGAGAGAGAGAGGGAGAGTACGCCTTCTTTGGCAGACTTGATAAGTGACTTATATGCATCTCCTGAGTATTATTTTTCAAAGCTCTCACGTGTCTCTTTTATGATAACCATGCCCCGTGACTGAGAGTAGAGGAATGACTTCTCATTAGTATCCCATATTCATCGGAGAGCTCCAGAGCTGGTCACTGCCCGACCCCCGCGGTGCCCGCAGTGGCACAGCACATGGCAGGGTGTGTTTGTTCAGTATGGTGCGAGGTAATTAGGTTGGCACCCACCGCAGTGTGGGTAATGTATGTTGATTACTGTTAGATGACCAGTGGAATGTGAAGGACAATGGAGGTCTGGGGAGAAGCAGCCGGTTTTCCCCAAGTGCTTGCATGGTGGGAGAGAGACTGTGGAACAAATATACGGGGAACAGTTGGGCTTGTCTTGCCTGACTTAAATACTTCTCATAGGGAATGTAAGTCTTGTGTCGTTGATGCGTGAGGGTAAGAAAACAGCAGTTGTTGTGCACTTACGAGAATTTTTTTTGTTCCAATAATGTTGTATTTTCATAATATGTTCCTATTATTGTAGAATGCACATAGATCCAAAAAGACTGACAAAGGCTTAATGAACTATTTATTAAATACACGAGACCCGTTAAGTCTAATTAAAAGACTGAAATGGACGTGGAGTGTGGGAAGAGAGAGACGCTTTTGTGACTAGTGGGGGAATGAATGCGGTAAAAGCACAATCACGTCTAATTGTTCAGCCGGCGGAATGTGAGTGAATGCACTCCGCTGGGAGGGATCCCTGTGCTCTTATGAAACGGTGCACTCATGAGCTGAAATTGATTAGCTACAAGAGGTGCTTTCATCAGACGCGAGCATTTCCATCTGAAAAGAACAATCAAACGACAAGGCCCGTAATCAATCTCAAACGGAAGTTTCAAGGTTGTCTTTTTTTTTTCCGGGGGCGGCAGAAAGGTCTGATCTATTCATTTCCCCATAAAGAGGTTAACCCATGACCCAAATCGTTGGACTTGCTGGTAAAGTGCCCGAGGCTGTGATGGAACTCCTGATCCAGGTCACATCCTCCTGACACAGACACAAATCACCGGCTTAACGCGTCCCTCGGCTGGCTGTGTTTAAACACTCACGCTGGATTCACACTGAGACCCCACCAGCAGCCATGAAGCACTCCCAACCCAACATGAATGAAAGGACATAACAATTACACACACACACACACACATACGCACACGCACACGCACACGCACACGCACACGCACACGCACACGCACACGCACACGCACACACACACAGACACACCGACACACAGACACACAGACACACATACACACAGACAGACACACACACACACACACACAGAGGTGACATACGGGTCTCCAGTTTAATACCCTTGAATAGGTTCTATCTACAGGTTTGTATGTTTTTGTGGTATGGAATTACATGTGCTATTGCTATGCTTGCCTCTTATTGTTCTGCCCCTTCTCTCTAGAACAGAGAGGTTGAAAAAACTCATAGCCATTATTCCGTCAGTTGCTCTTTGGTTTCACAGAGCGGCGAACATTAATGTTTCTTGAATGTTGTTAGGAAACACCTCCAGCTGTCAGGCTATGCAATAGACACAGTCATACTGAAACAGACTGCCAGGGTGATCACTTTAGAATGAGGCTACCGCACCCATACAAAGCCTCCTGCAAAGCCCACACCTTTTGGTGACCTCTCACACTCATGCATATTGAAAAGAAGTGACCCATGATCGCTGTGAACACTTGAGGAAATTACTTTATTTTTGATCCACCTCGACAGCCAATTAAACAACGTGACGAATCTCGAATGTTGGTCCATTCCGAGCATCCGTTGTTATTGGTTAATGAGTTGTAAGGGAAAGCTTCTTGATCTCATTCCTGTGCTTAATTAACCTTGTAGTCTGTGGTATCCCCTGGCGGTGGGGACAGGGCTGCCCGAGGTTACCTTGCTCCCCTCCACACAATGTCAAACGGATTGTGTGCACCTCTCCTGGCCCTCTGCGTCCGGCGGACCCTGCATCACAAGCCTCTCCTCCCTCACTCACTCCTCGCCACTCGGGGTGTCAGTGGATGATGGATGGCCAACCTGTCTAACTTAGGTTAGGCGGCTGAGTGATAGAGACGTGCTTGATGGAAGTGTCTAGTAGAGGCAGCCACACCAACAGATGTGCTGCCATGTGTGTGTCTCTGTGTATGTGAGTGTGAGTGTGAGTGTGTGTGTGTGTGTGTGTGTGTGTGTGTGTGCATGTGAGTGTCTGTGTGTGTGTGTCTGTGTGTGTGTGTGTGTGTGTGTGTGTGTGTGTGTGTGTGTGTGTGAGTGTGAGTGTGAGTGTGAGTGTGTGTGTGTGTGTGTGTGTGTGTGTGTGTGTGTGTCTCTACGTGTGATTGGGATAGGCACACTTAAGTCAAGAATAAAGCCTTTAAAAATAGCTCAGCCAGGGCGAGCTGCTCCACCTGTCCCTCCTCACGCCAAGCCCAGCCCAGATCTGGGGCCCAGGAGGCTGAACCCAGTTCTGACAGGCTGAATGCGAGCGTCTGGCGGACCCGCGTCCCTGTGCGCGCCCGGCCAGGTCCCGAGTCTGCCAGGTGAGTGCGCTCCCTCGCTTCCTTGGTCGCTCCAGCTCTGCCATATGGACAGGTGCGTTCTCCAATCTCAGACCCTCAGATTCGTTTAAATTCACAGCCGGAGGGTGACTCGGTGCCGGTGCCGGTGCCGGTGCCTGTGTGGGGATGCGGGGCGTGCAGGCAGAGAGCGGGCTGGAGTAAAAGCCCCGGTGTGTAATACTCGAGCAGGTGAGGAAACAGCATGTGAAATTGAACTAAAAAAAACAGAACAGGTCCTGAGGCCCCAGACCACAGAGGACCACTGTGTTAGACCCGGCATTTCTCAAGCGCTTGACGGTAGCAGAAAAATAGGTTTCTCTTTCCTCCTTCGCCGATTCTTACTTCAAGCCTGAAAGTAAAAAGGATTGTTAGAGAATAATAAATGCTTGTCACCATTTGCCTGCTAATCTTTCCTGACGTACACAACTAGCACACCCACAACTCGCAACTCATTCTTACAGCAACAACCAAAGATTAAATAACACTGAGAATTTACAAAGACCAAAGCTGTAGTCACTCATTAGCTTTTTAATAAATCCTTGCAGTCCTTTGAGATGCAATTTGCATTGGACATTGTGAGCTTTAAAATGGTTCCCTCTCCCAATATGAAGCTAGTAGAGCCATAAGATTCTTAAAGCCTTCAGTGGTGCCAATGCGCTGGTTAATATTCCCATCTGGAGATCTTTTAAAAATGTGATGAATGGCGGCGAAACAGTCCGCTGACAGAGGAGATTAGCCAACATTCATCAGGGTCCCAAGCACTCCTAGAATAGGCCATTAGAGAGAGCTCCCAGGCAACAAAACATACATAGCAAATGTGCTTCTTAGTAATATAATAATTCATAAAACCACAAGCAAAATGGTTTGCTGAATCCCCCTTCATACTTTTTTTTTTTAATAGATCCTCTGGAATGTATATTTTCTCCGATGGGTGGAACACCACCCCCCTCCCCCTCTCCCCTCAAATGATAGATGAAGATAAAATCCCTACATGACAGCATTTAATAAGTAATGAAAATAATTTTGCTAAGAGGAGATTTTTTTTATAGTACATCATCAGGGAGGACGGTGGGTGGTAAAGGATGGCGGTAAAGTGGTGTTGTGTGCCGGGCGTGCACTGTTCAAGCCGAGAGCAAGGGAAGCATTTTGCACGCAAGCACTTAGCCAAATCCCTCGCACTTTACCTACTGGGAGTGATTGATTGTTACTGGTTTGTTTGTGCCCTTGAATATTTTTCTGTCTTTCAAAAAAAAGGTTGCTGCGGCATCTTTTCTCCTTCTCAGCCCATCCTTTGGCAGAGCAGAAAAGCAGCTGTAATAAAAACTTGAATGACTGCAGTAGAGCACAGTGTTCAACTTCAAACACTTAGTCTAAGAAAAGAGGATACTGATTATGTAGAAAGCTCTTTGTGAGGACATAGCCGTCATTGTTGGTTTCCATGTCAGAGTGTCTTTTGCTCATAAACATACACTTCTGTAGGAAATTTCAATCTCAAAAATGTACTTTCCTTGCTTACATGACAGTGTCTCCTGTGGCTATGTACAAAGAGAACAAAGAAACATCACAAGCAGTTGTGTGCTGTATGCCGTGTTGACGCTTTCCCCGTGTGTGAAATACAGTCACACATGCCTTTCTCACTCGCCAGGACTGTCTCTTCCTAAAAGCTTCATGGAAGAATAAAGTTCTGTATATCATCCATCACTCATTATTGCTTTTTTTTTTCTAGATGATAGTATATGCAGTGTTTAACATTTTACAGATGAATTACTGATATTATTTCTATATATATTAATTGTATTGACTTTGTATTTTTTGTTTTTAGGAAGATGTTTGCTTGCCTGCATTTGGTAACAGTGACCCTATGACAGCTAAAGCTATATTCACCATGACAAATATTATGTGCCAGATAAAGTCAATTTCTACTGTTCAGTTTTAGATTAACATATTTTACATTGCTTCTCTCTATCATTTCTGACATGAGAATACATTTTCATTTTTTTTTAAATGAGAAGCACAAAAAAAAAACTGTAAAAATGAATGGCAGAAATCCTTCTTTGATATTTGCTCTCACACAGCTCTCCCTCTCGTCCTGTGTGAAATCCAACTCAAAGGCAGCGGACGAGCCAGGGCTATTTGAAGCCTCTATGCTGTCGTCCAAGAGGCTTGAAGTGAATAATAACTCTCAGACATTTCCTATATGGAAGCGTCTCAGTCGCTCCCTCCAACATAATCTTTAAATTCTCCCAGCCTCATCCCTCCTGCAGTCTCTGCTCTTGTACTTCATCAGTGAGGAGCTCGGGAAAATTGCCCTCTTGTTTTATTACACACCACCCTCATTATTTCCCAAAATAGAAATCTCAAAAGAGCAAGTGAAAGGCATTGTGAGAGTGATGTTACTACCGCTCTGAGCACATGGCGCTGGATTAATCCTCTTTGTCAGGGGTATGTCTGAACGTGGCATAATGCCTTCTCTGATGTGTTTTCAGCGTTGCTTAGAGTGCTCGTCCTCTCCGAGCCGAGCCGAGCTGAAATGTCATCCCGTCCCGTCTCCGTCCCGCTGCCGCTGACAGGGACACCACTGAGCTGAGAAGCGTATTGTCGTTCACTGATGACATCACCATTTACAGACGACATGAAAAAAAAAAGTTGCAAAGTCATTAGCTCTTTTCTAAGGCATGGAGTTAATGACTACGGGATGACCTCAGTTTAACCTAATCATTTTTTTTTAATGGCGGCTGTCACCAACGTCTGGTTTCCATTACAGGAAATCTCCAGTACATAACTACAGAACCATAAAAGCAGTTCACCTGCTGTGAACATTAATTTGGTTCGCGTCTCATGTTGATGTTGTAAGTGTTGTTTACATTAGTTTTTGCTGACCGCTCCTGAAATACGGGATTCAAAAACCACGTCCAGTATGTTAATGTGAAATAGCACAGTAACTTTGGTGACTTGTCATTCCTGAGGGATGAACAGACATGGGAAACGCATTATCACCTTTTTTTTTGGTGGCTAAAAAAAAAAATGAAAATGATTATTTACTTTCCACCCATCAGATCCCCGGAGAGAATGACTCCTGCATAACAATGGCCCTGCAGGTGAACCTGGGGCTGCGGCTCTGTTCTTGGGGGATCAGGAAGCTCCCTGGATAACTGGGGAGAGGGAAAACAAAATAGCAGGGGCTGAAATAAGGTTTTAGGATCGGGAATAGGATCACACTTTCACACACTGTACACGCACTCACACATACGCATACACACACAGACACACAAGCCCTCTGTATCATCAATCTCACCCTTCAGAGTAGGACCCTCCTGAGTCCCAGGCTCTGTTTCAGGATCTCTCTGTACCTAGAGGAGGTCTCCAGACACCCCTGTCTCCAACCAGGCCACTGGACCAGCCCACTGCAAATTAATGCAGCCATATCCTATAATAAATGTATGGCTCCGTATGGCTCTTCAACTGGGAAACAGTATAGAGCTAGTAGAGGTGACTGTAGCTCTAGTTGGTTGCTCTGTGTCTATCTCTTTGCATGTTGTGTTATCGGCTGTTACAAATCTGATGAAAGGTGAAGAACAATAACAAAAAGGCATCAGGATTCTTTTCATCCTCACTCCTCCAGGAAAGTGTTTGATTTCCTGCCGTGATTTATAATAGGCTATTTTATTCCACGCTGAATTCATATTGATTGCCATTTTTATCCCTCTCAAAGCCACCTGACTTGAAAGCACTTGACTTGCATACACAATATTAGATCACCATGAGGTCCTCTCGTACACTCTTTCTTTTGATTCAGTGAACGGCGACATGCGATTAATAATTAAGGAATAAAATAAAAGCTTCCACAGTTTTATGTCTGTCTAATAAAGCAAATTGCTTGTAACATCCAAAAATTAATACTAAAATCAACACTTAGCTTTGTTTGGGCAAATGTACTTTGCAGTACTCCCATGTATTAGCGCCTGCTAAGCCCATACAGCAGCTTCACTCTGGAGAATGTGTCTGGATTAGGATGATGCTGGATGAGCCTGGATGCTGGAAATATTTACATATGTTAAGAGAATTCAGGCACAGCTTCAGATTAGTGTGCTGACATTGACATGCCTCCAACACCTCCCTCCTCAGAAAAGAAGCCATTGACAGACAAACAGCACACAAAGCGATAAGCCAAACATTTATCTATCGACCGACGGCTGCAGCATGTCAGCGCAGTCAATATTTACGCTGGCATAACTTTCTTTTCCACAGAACCAGAGACTCTCTTATTTCCTCAACCATTTGGAGCACAGGCTTGAGAGCAGGTAATACCACATTCCCCCTGACCTCCCTTCCTCCCTCCCTCCTCCTCCTCCTCCTCCTCCTTCCTCCCTCCCTCCTCCTCCTCCTCCTCCTCCTCCTCCTCCTTTATTCCAGCTGAGTCCACTGCACGCGCCTCCTCCCTGGCCTGCCTGGCGTATTCCCCTGCCTTCCTATGATTTGTGAGACTCACTGGGGAGAGGAACAGAACTCCTATAGGTTAAAATCTGCAAACAATGAGTCTTGTGCGTGTGATGGATGAACTACATACTTCCCCATTTGTCTGTGCTTTATCTTGGCTTCCGTATCAATTGTTAACCCAAGTTTGCTTAACATGCAATCTTGAAACATTGCGGGCCAAATAAGAAAGGGGGAGGTACAGCGAGGAGAGGAAGAGGAGGACGGAGATCAATGTTGGCCCAAAGTAGAAGTAAACTGAACAGAGTGCTTCATGACTTTCAGGTCCTCATTAAGAACAGGGGTGCTACCTCTTCCCGTGACATTTAACCGGACACTCCTGATAAATGTCACACCGTGGATACGCAGACGGCAAATTGATGCCTCACCAAGTGCTTAATAACCTTTATAAATATTGCTGCCATGGAATTTAAATTCTTCATCTGTGCACGCCTGCATTCAGAAGAACACACGCCTAATCAGCACGCCATGTTGGTGAGCAGGTGTGTGTGTCCTTGAAAAAGTGTGTGAGAACCCCATGAAAAAGGTGTTGATAGAAAACTACATTTGCACGGTGAGACACCATTATTTAATAAAGTACATTCTTAAGAGTAAACTCTTCAAATAATTATGAGTTTCGAGATTTAGTCATTCTTTATCTTGACTAAAATTGCCCTGGTTTTTTAAAAGATCATTTTTAATGAAAAGGTATCTTGGTTTACAGAAATGTTTTGGCAGATATTATGTGACACATTAGCAGGTGCCGAGAGATTTTGATCAGCTTGGCATGTTTGTGTCGGGCCAGGGCCCATCTCAATTCAGAACGGAAACAGTGTGACACTTTCAGGGCAAGATTTCAATGTGCCGTGTAATCTGGTATTGGGAAAAGTGCCACTTTGGCAACAAAAGCCCTCGCTATTAAATGCAGCAATGATATAAACAGCACAATCACTTCAACTTTCTTTTCTCTACTTTTGTATAACTTAACATTACAATTAAAACATCAAACATAAAACAAGACTGTGTTCAGCACACAGCTTTATTTTCTGTAGAACAAGCCTTTGATGTGGAAAATTGTGCCTAAATCTGGAGTTGTGTTTTGTATATATACATAAAGAGCATTCATCTGATTAAATTAAGCATCTAAATATACACTTGGCGTGTTCACGAGACCTTTTTTTTCTCTGCGTGCCGCGCGGCTCTCGCTGGACCCCGGGCTCCTGAGTGATTATGCCTTGTGTGTGTCGAGGTTGTTTCAAGTCATGTGGCCCGCATGGCTGCGTGGTGGCTAATTGCCTCTCCTGAGGAATAATTAGGTGACAAAAGTAAACGTAATGGTGCCGCGGAAGCACAAAAAAGATGTATGCTGTGTCTTCTGCGTGGTTCACAGTGCACGACCATTTGTTTGGAAAAGGAGTCTGTTGGTGGGGAAAAAAGGAGGTACAGCGTATACATAAAGGCCAAAGAAAGTATGCTTAGAATAATGAATTATGTTTAATTAAATAAATACCTATATTTACTGTGACACAACTAAAGCAGGCATTAATGCTATTTTTCAGTCATAGGTAAAGGCTATTATCTATTATTCATGTTCATACCATGAATGGTGCTAAATAGGGATTTGGTGTTTGTTTGCAGGTGAAAGTGTTAAGACACTCCCCTCAGATTAGTAATCCATTTCACTAATGACTGCACACCGGAGCGATGAGCACCAAGGAGACATGGAGATTGTCAAGTGAAACCAAGTGCAAAATTACACTTTCAGCAAATCAAATATGTTATTAGAGCCTTTTCCTGGGGCTGTCACAAACCCACTGACACATGTGCTGATGGGATGCGTTTCCTGAGGCCCATGGCCTGCAGCAAGCTTCATTCATGCACTCTCACTCCGAAACATATGCATTTAAAAGCAGTAGGCACACAGAAATGGAAGGAAATTAAATAAAAAAAGGAAACTGGGATATGTGGATGACAAACATGGAGGTCTTCCAAAATGGAAGAAGTCAAGACCTAGAGAGAAAGAATATAGATGTATTTAGATTTATTCTAATTTATTGGACAGTTTGGTATTTCAGCCCTGGATTTCAAAGGTGGAAACAAATTATGTGGGTAAGATATAGCCATCAGAATGGAAATGTATAGACCTTCAAGACCTTGTGAAAATACTTGGAGACATACTAAAAGACTAAAAGACAGTGAAAATCATCATCGTATTGAGAGTGAAGAACAGTGATGTGTGTTCATCCTTATTTGTCATTATTCTAAAAATCTTGACAAACAAAATGGGATTATATTAATCTCTTCAAAAGACTGTACCATATTGTACCCTCTCATCCTGCACCCTGTGAAGATGATCATCTGTGCGGTGGTCCGTGTCCTGTGAAGATGATCGTCTGTGCCGTGCTCCGTGCTCTGTGTCCTGTGAGAGGTGTTGTGTTGTTTGGGTTGAAGACGTGACTGAGCCTCGTCGGTAATGAATCCCGTGAGAGTGAGTGAGCAGAAAACTGGAGCTAGGCGAGGAGAGGCAGAGAGGTTTTTAGGGGAGCCTCCATGTGCTGGAATGTTCTGACAATGACTGGGACTCCTTGTCTCCCTTCCCTGGGGGTGGGTGAGTGGGTGCGGTGGGAGGTAGGGGATCGCTTGTATCCCGTTCTTTCGATTGCCCTTCATGATGGATGTGCAGCGTGAGGAATGGGCCGTCCCAGGGGCTGCTGAGTCTTTTCTGGGTTAAACAGCATCCTATATCACCCCCATCTATACGTTCACAACCAAGAATGTGTTTACTGGACTGTGAAAGCAGCGCAATCCATTCCCTGTCAAACACATCAGGATGGCGGTGAAAGAAAACAACTCAGACAGCTGCTGAGGAGCTTTTAGAAGGGGTCCCACAACATGTTAAATGACATGATTGAAAAGTTTTCTACTAAAAACTTATAAAACCTCCCATTTGGACTTCATGTGGAAACACCAGTTGAAATGATATGAGAGGCTGAAGCTGACTGAACCTCTCCTCCCCATCCTCCTCCCCCTCCTCCTCCTCTTCCTCCTCCCCACTATGAGTATTGTGCTTATTAAAGGCTAAACAGAAGTGGATATGTTTAGTGAACCTTTTTGGAGCATGAAGCCAATTAGAATGAACTGGTACAGTATAGTGTCACACTGTAAGAATGCTTCTCAGCGCGGTCGTTTGTACATCTTATCTCATTAGTTAATTAACATTCATTATTTATGGGAAATGCTATGAGGCACTGCCATAGAAAATCAGCTGAATGTACATGAGAATCTGGTATATTTGTGTGACTTGACAAGATCTATCTGACGTGTCCACAAATTAGAGTTTTTTTGCACCGAATAGAATAATATGATTTGGTGCAAAATAACAATATTATATTATTTATAAAAAGGATGTAAAAAAAAATATGTAATATGAAAAATTTCATCGAATGGTGGTTATTTGATTTGGGATTTTCAATGCCGTATTTCTCAAAAGCGCACTTAGACCTTGTTCATTTTCAGTTGATAAAATATGAAAACATTCATTTATTCTTTCCAAATGAAATGACTCAAGGTCAAGACTCTTCTCTTGATTTGTTTTCATCTGAGGGTCCTATGACATTAACACACCTTATACCACAGCTCTCTTGACCTCACAGTTGTGATATGTGGAATAACAATTACATTTTTGATATGTGCACATCTATGGAAGTAGTTCCAGTGTGTTGACTCTTTTGACCAGGCTAAGGCTCCACAGAAGGCTAATGATATGCTGCTCATCCTGTGGTGGTTTTTCCCTGGTGTTTTTTTCCTGGTATACCCACGCTACAGGAGCTTCTGTGCTTTCAGATATGATTATGGACTCTTTGTTTCTATAGAAAAGCCATGTAGATTTCTGTTACACCACACAAATGTGTGATGATTTCATCTACCAACCTAAACCGTAAACCTTATTTTCCATATCCCTTTTCCAGGGGCGGCTTGTCCATAAGGGCGATTGGGGCGACGCACTGCCTCGGGGAAAATAAAATAAAAAAAACCTCCTGATGTATAAACGCAATATCCTTGTAAGTCGCGTAAATGACATGTAAATTTAAATGTAATAATTTGTTTTCTGTCAGATTCTACCACTAGACCGTCTGATCTGCCTCTGTGTGTCATTGTCGAACCAGGTAACAGTCGTTCAGTCAGCCTAAAGTCGTGCTTCAAATGGCCCCACCCCTTCTGGGGCGATTTGGGGCGAAATGAAAATCGCCCCAGACCTCTCCCATTGACTCCTATGTTAAATCCATTTTTTTCACAAAACAGAGCTCTCAATGCATTCTCTATGGCTTCCGGGAGGGCCCGCCCCTCCATGTCGTGTCATAAGTAGTGGACGTAAAAGCCTATACGAACGTCATACAGCTTCGACGGAGGCATATTCTGTCAAGATGGCTGCCCGGTTCAGTGCAATAACTCGACTCACTCTTTGACAGAAACTCCTTTTTAGTCGGCGTACTAATGAAGATAAATTGACAACAAAACAATTAGGACTTCCTAGACCAAATGTATCCATTCAACAGGTTTCTACAAAGGGAGGGAAATCCTACATCCAATAATTGGAACGAAAGAAAATCGCGGTGGCTAACGCGGTCTGTATTTCATATACCACTGTCACTTTTCATAGGTTTCACAGTGTGTTTCACAGTTCGCTTCTTGCACTAACACTGAATAATTTTTTATGTGATGACTTATTTTGCTTTTGTAAGCCAATACTTTCAAGATCAGTCAATAAATATTGTTGGTTTTGACTTATGTTACCCCTTCTTTATGATGTTACTAGACATATCATGTGTCCTGTTAAGCTATGTTACATCATACAACATTTGAGACACGTGGATAATGAAAAAGTGGGATAATTTAATGTGGAGCCACATCATGTTTGCTTATGAAGGCTCCTGGATGCAACTTTCTTCCATAGCTTTCCACCTGTAACTTGCTACTCTAGCTATGTAGCAAGAGGGGACATATTACTGTTGTGTGCTGCCAATAGTGGACAAAAAGGTATTGCTGTATGAGTTAATCAGCTAACTTAATGTACCTACTGAATGGGTCGCCTTAATCATTATCAAAAAAATTGCCCCCCCCTGAGAATTTTTTCAGGAGCGCCACTGCCCTTTTCCCTACATTGATTTTGCTCAAGCACAAATCCATTGTTCTTGTTTATGATTTCATATTATAACCAGTCAACGTGCACCAACGGATATTAATAAAAGAGGCTACATCACAGAATAGTCTCTCCGGTCATTTTTAAAGGGTCTTCAGCTCCCAGGCTCTTGTTACAGAGTTCCCCTCTGATAGCTGTACAGTCAAGCCTAACATGACAGGAACTCCATCTGATCATCACTATTTTTGGCAGCCCCTTTAGCTCTTTTGTCATGGGCTCATGGCAGTAGCATATCAGTTCTCCTGTGATGACCATCCATTACCCAGTAGCTTGAGGACAACTTCAAATTGGAAGTCTCGCTTCAGTGTACTGTGCTGTTAGTGGATATGGAAAATGTAACCTTCAATTTGTCTTGATATTCAGGAAATGACATGGCCAAGTATGATATCTTCCACAAATATGTGTCGGTGTGCACAATAGAAATATGTTCATTTGTTTGTTATTTGTTACAACAGATACAAAAAAAAACATTCGCTGTGTTTAGGCACGCACAACCTAAGTGAAAGTAGGGGTGGGAAAAAAAATTATTCGATTATTCGATTCCTCTCGATTCTCTCTAGAACGATTCTGTCTCAATTCAGAAAAGTTTATAATCGATTTTTTTATTTAAAATTAAAAAAAAAAAAACTTTCATAATTTTGACAAGGAAAAGCCTTTTCTCTAATAAAAAGAATAGAGAAAGTAATTCATCTGTTGATTTTCTTTAATTATCAAACACAAAGTAGGAAGTGATTTGAGACTCTGTAGCAAACTCAAATGTTTTAAAAATCGACATACATCGATAATCGTTTTATCGGTTTAGAATTGATAATCGATAATCGGTTTAGAATCGATAATCGGTTTAGAATCGAATCGCTGACCACTGAATCGGAATCGAATCGAATCGAATCATGAGGTGCCAAGAGATTCCCACCCCTAAGTGAAAGCATCTCATTTTCAGTAAACGAATCAGAATCAGTTCCCTGCAGCATTGTTGTGTTGCCCCAGACCCAGCTCCAGCTCCTCGTCTGACTAGTCCAAACTTGGCATCACATTGCTTTCTTTTTTTTGTATTTTTAAACATTTAGACACTATTTCAGTTCACTACGGCCTTCAATATGCAACTAACGAAAACAAACCTGGCAGCCCACCCTGTGCCACTGCTAGGGCACGCAGTGTGCATATTTTGCGTACAGGTGGGGTTGCCACTGGCTGTGTTGAAGATCAGGCAGAATGGCCACAGCTGAAAGTACCTCAATGCACTCATGAAAAATGGCCTCAGACAAAATTGCCGTAGTCAGAAAGACATCAAGCTAAATGTCCAATCGCAAAAGGCATTAGGATAGTAAAGAATACAATGGCGTGTGTGCTACCACTTGGGGGCATGGCCCTACTTGTACGTTTATGTCGTAGAGTGTAGCAATGCTTTAAGGGTAAACTAGGGTTGTAGTAAACTCTGTAACTGTTTTGAATGAAACTGAATGAAAACATTTAATTTCTCCTCCTTGTGTAAATCAGTTTAGACAGTTAGCCGGTCTTGTTATTTAGTGTATATTATGTGTGAGAGTTAAGAGAGGGCGCTGATGTAGCCCCTCCCTCCCAATACTTTGCAGCGTCTGCAGTTCAAGCAGTTCATATATTGGAGGCGTGTAGGTAGCAGGATTCCATGTAAACTGCCAGCATACCTCATTCGGGACAAAAGCAATGATCGCTGTAATCGACATGATCTGTAAGAACGTTCAAAAACAGTACTCTGGTAGGCTACAACATCTGGAGAACCATGTTAAATATGGGGACAATGGCCATGATGATGTTTTTATTCATTTTAGCCGGCTAGCATTTCACACAACGTAGCCTAATTGGTAAACAAACAGCCTGCACAGCATCAAGAATGAGTATACAGTATGAAATATTTCATCTAGCAGCGATAGCCTGCGATAGTGTTTGTCTCCAGCAAGTTAATTTTTCTAACTGACAAATAGGCTACACTTAGCTTCCTTTTGTATATGCGTTTATTTGAAAAGGGACAGTGTACATTGATAAACATCTCCCAAGAAAAATGTAAATGCACCGGAATTAGCTAGGTTAGCTATTTTTCATCCGTTGTCCCTTGGCAGGGCATGACAGAGAAATACGGAAATAAAAGAAAGAAATAATAATAAAAAAATATATAATTAAAAGACAAGCAACAGTTTGACAAAACAGTGCAGTTAAGAAAACAAATCGTAAAAACCAGACAGACATACAAGGTAAACAACAGTGTGACAAAACAGTGCAGTTAAGATGACAAATTGTAAAAACCAGACAGACAAGGTGTTAGATATAAAAATAAGTTACGGTGTGAGTAGTGCAGTGGCCTAATTATGGTTGCAGGTTTGGTTATTTTGTATCCATTTCTTAAGCTTGTTTTTAAACACTGAAATACTGGCGCACTCCCATACATCAGTAGGGAGTTTATTACCATGGTTCATGTTTTGAGCCTGTGAAGTTCGTCATTCTATGTCCTTAAAGGGAAACTTTGGGATGTTCTAATCTGGCCCCTATTTTTAGAATTGTTACTGGGGACAATGAACAATGAATCAATCCAAATCAGTCAAGTATTCAGTAAGAACACTAGAACCTGCACCCCACTCAGTACCGGTAGTGGATTATCGAAGGGGGCTCTCTCCTTCAGTCCCCACTCCAGCACCACAGGGTGGGCTAATCGCTTACAGGCATCGAATGGGGTGAAACGTCAGAGACGGAAAGATCTACAGTTTCTTTACAGTTACTGATGTCAACAGACGCAGGTGTGTATCTCTGTAAGGATCCTTGTCCCGACCCTTATATTAACATTTATGAGCCTGTCAGTGGCTAAAACAAGTGATTTACTTTGATGTGCTGGCTTGCCCTCTTAGGATTCCATTGTGTTGGCTTTTTTGCGGTTGCGGTTTTAGTGTTCCAACTCAGTTCTGGACCAATCTCAATCATTTATTGTCCCTAGTAAAATTTGGACAATGAGATCTAAAAATAGGGCCCAGAAATAGAGAAAGAGAATAGAAAAGAATAGATTACTATATGTCAGTTTAGGTGAGCCAAGGACTGAAGAAACTGCAGGCATAGTCTACACACCACAAACAAATAGGATTTTAATCAATAAAATACTTTTTAACAGCAGCATGTCTACATGACAATGGATTTATATGTAGACTAGTCTATCTTTTGTAGGGATAGGTATCATTTTGGTAACATTTTTAAACCCCATCCCCGTACCTCACTAATATTCAAACCCTGGTTACTGCCCGGGAGGTGTGATGTGTTTTGATGCTGTGGTGACCTGACATAAAATCCTGACCAAATTTCAAATGCAAATAAAATTTTAGTTATGTGTGTAATTATAAACTAATAATTAATTAATAAAGTATATATTTAAGTATAAATAATTTGTACCTTATATTTGCTACCTTAATTACAACCTCTGATGGGCAGAGGCTAACTTATTCTCATTGAGGTTTTTAGAGAAAATCACTTGTTCATCTAGCTTTAGAGCTAAAGTCACAGAATCAGTTCCTCCTTTGTCCATCTAGTTTTAGAGCTAAACTCTGGAAGAAAGTGGGAGGAAGGTGGAGCTCCCCAAACCACAGGAAACATTAAGAGGCAATTAGGGGCTCGCTCTAAACTCACTGCCTAGTGGTCACTGACACCGAGCTTTCCATTTGAATCAGGGGGAAGATGGGGGGTCGTAATGAAATGCAAATGTGGGCCGCACAGGTCAGGAGTTTATAATTGGACCACAGCTGCTACTGGGACCGGTGGCAACACACCAGCCAGAGAAAACAGTAGGTCAGTCTCATCAGGTCCTGGTTTTCGAAGTCAATCGCTAAACGTCCATGCGTACACTAGCTCTACCGTTCTGTTTTTCACCAGCGTAATGTTAAATATTGTTTTTATTATGTTAAACATTTTACAAATGCACAGCACACATATATTGCATAGATCAAAAATCAACCGTGATCTTATTTAGTCTTTTTTCTTTTATTTTCTATATGAAAAACATGCAAGTCCAGTACACAATACATTGAAATATACACGTCTTTGAACTGTGTATGAATAAGGACCATTTCCTGTCCATGTTTCCTTAAATTCCTTCCATCTCCCTCCTCCCCTTTGGACCTCCCATGATCCTTTGGTGTTGTTTTATTTATTCAGATAATTTCCATATGCAATATGACATGACATGACATCAGTTCAGATTACCATATGGTCTGCAGAAAGCAACATATTTTAGCTCTTAATGTAGCCGGGCGCCGCAAGCTCTCTGTGGAAAAGCTTCCCCCTCTGTCATGCACCTACAGTAAACTTTTTTTTTTAAAAGGAAAAACAGCCTGAGAGAGAGAGAGAGAGAGAGAGAGAGAGAGAGAGAGAGAGAGAGGGAGGAAGAGAGAGAGTTCAATCATTTATAAATGTGCTGTTTTGTATGTCCATCTGCCCCAAAAAGATTTCAGTCACACATCATGTTTGCTCTCACCGCGCTGGAGCACTTCCACAGAGCTGTGTGGAGCACAACAACAATCCTCGCCGGGGAATAACATTAATATGTGAATTCAGCCTTCTGCTGTCGGAAAAAAAGAAATTATAAAAAAAAATAATAATAAAAAAGATCTTTTTTTTCATTTCTTCCCTTCGCCCTCTGTTTTTGAAGTTGCTTGCTGCCGATTGACACGGATCGCCCCGGAGTGAACCTTAGGTGGTGGGGGTTAGGAGGAGTCTGGAAGACCTCTGCTTCGTAATGAGCCCTCTCCTCCCTCCGGAGCCACTGCGGGCCGCCTGTTTGTGTAGGCAACACAAGCCTTCTGATTTAATACGAGAACAAATGTAGAAAAAAAGCTTCTTATTCCCAGCCCAGAGGTCATCACCTTTGCTATGCTATGCCTTCGCAGTTGTGTTTTTCATCGTCAGTCGTCTTGACTTGGAGAAAGTCTCCTCGCACTCTGACTGGCCGTGTTTATTGAATGTTTACCCACACACTTCCTGTTCAAAGGCTGCATTGAGTCACATTAACAATAAACAGTTATTGATTGCTGTGCTGCCATGCTGTTTTATTCATTTTCTCATTTTAATTAATAGCTTTCAAATATCTTCCAGATATGTAGCTCCATTTAGCCCAAATGTATTTAGTCACCCCCTACAGTTTTTTGTATTATCTCAATGTGGCGTATGTAGACTGTTGATGTGCCGTATTATATGGGTCAATATTTTTTAGAGGAATTTGAAGTGCATGCTTTGGCAGCTCACAGTCTCAACGGAGGGTAATTTATCCTGCTGTTCTGTCTGCTTAATGACAAGCCTCATTAGAGCAGGCCTTAAGCTGGCTCTCGCACAAAAATACCATTTCATATTTTCTGTGTTAAAAAAAAAGATGGGAGAGAGAGATGGGGACAGAGTGATTTAAAAAAAAAATGTTTTGTTAAAAATGGCTGCTCTTTGTCTCTCCCATCAGCCAAAGACACTTATCTTATCAAAATAGCCTCTTGAGGTTGACCTCTTGCCCAACACCTCTCCCCCATACACACACTCTCATACACAGGTAGTTACCTCATACACACACACACACACACACACACACACACACACACACACACACACACACACACACACACACACACACACACACACACACAAACACAGGTCAGTCTTACCCATCTCGATCATACAAATAGACCCTCTCTAAAATAATAACCTTTCTATTTGCCACCAGAGAATCTGGTTTGAAGATGCTTTTCTTCCATTCTCTGTGAAATAGGCTACCTATGACCTCATTCTGTATATGCAGACAGTGCAGGCTCCAAGAATGGAATATTTTCTTTATTTTCTCTTCTCTAGTAGATCCCCCTACACACACACACACACACACACATACACACACACACACACATACACACACACACACACACACACACACACACACACACACACATACAGACACACACACACACACACACACACACACACACACACATACACACATACAGACACACACACACACACACACACACGCAAACTCAGACACACACAGTGCCTCAGAGAATAGTCTGCCATGGAGCTCTATGTGTTTCTGGCCATCACTTTGTTCAGGGAAATTGCTGCCGTTTCCCATCTGCACTTTGTTTGCAGTGGTTTGATGTGACTACCTGCAGAGCACGACTAGCTTATTACACTGCGAGGTGCTGCATATGGAGCTCATTTGCATGGAGTACAAAAACGTAAGGCTTGCTAGAAACTTAACACCCTCCAATATAGAATCAATTGATACACAGTATTGACAATGAGGCTGAAGGTGATTTTGCATATCATTGATTACTTGCCATGTCACGTTATAACAACAGACCTTGGCATAGCGGTAGAAAGATCTCGCGCTAGCATCCTGCAAAACAGCCATCTCTCAGCGCCCGAACAGGCTGACAGATAAGGAACTTTGGTTTTACAAGTGAGGTCACAGTGGTGTATCTAAACTGTCTGGGAGAATATACTAATATCCCGGGTGCTGAGTGGTGCATTGCTGTGCAGTGTTGAGCAGCCGTGCACATCCGTCTCGGTCCGCCAGTCTGACGAACAAAAGTCCACAGGGCCGGGAGAGGAGACAGTGCCTGCGCTGCACACTGCTCACCAGATCGATGAATAGCCGCCTCTGAAAGGCATCACCCAAAGTGGAGACTCTGGGCTTAAAGCACAAAGCATTATCACTTGTCAATTGGCACCTCTGCTCGGCACTGCGTCTCCACACAGATAAAAGCAAGCTACCTCCAGTCCCTCTGATGGTAGACCTGGGTTTTTTTTTTTCAGCTGGGGGGAAATATTTGTTTGCAGACATCAAGGTGTAAGGCTGGAGGGCTTGGGAAAAGGATCACTGCCGTGCCACACGGGCAAATTCTTCATAATACGAGGTCAACATGGCGCCAGGCTCTGATGATAGCGGTCCTCGTTTGGTTGCAGGTTTGATGTGCTTAAGTGCTTTGTGGGTTCAGGCGACTCAGCCTGCGGATCACTGTGCCGTGTCCTGTAGTGGAGGCTGCTGCTGCTGCTGCTGCTTGCCGTGAGCAATGGCGCTCTGCAGGCTGATGTTATTGCACTCCCAGCCACACTACCCACTGAGCTTGCCTTATGCGCGGTGAAAAGCACGATGGCTTTCATTAGTACATAGAGCACAGATTACGGCTCAGTGCAGAGGCATGAATTATGCATGCGTGTGCACACTGTGGTACCCCCGCGCCTCTCGCCTCCCTGCTCATCCCCACATGGAGCACCCAGTTCAGCACACATATGAACACACACACACACGCACGCACGCACGCACGCACGCACGCACGCACGCACGCACGCACGCACACAGACACGCACACACACACACACACACACACACACACACACACACACACACACACACACACACACACACACACACACACACACACACACACACACCTACATGCCCACGTGCAGGAATTCATTCATGTGTGACCTCACACATTCAGTGCATAACTACACACATGCATACACACTCTGCTTACTGTATCTCTTCGCAAGGAGCCAGTGGCCAAGGACACGCATGTTTAAAGACACACACACACACACACACACACACACACACACACATGGACGCTCAACACACATTTGTTAGACCAAAGTGAAGGGGCAGTGATGTGAAGACAGCACATATCCACGGGATGATCATTCACTACTTGCTCATATGGAATGTTCCAGGCTCCAGAGGAGAGAGAGAGATCTCTGCCTCTCCCTCACCTTGCCTCGTCTTTATATTTATGTCTAGAGTGCATTTAAAGTGGTGCTCCTGCTGAATGATGCTCAAAGCTCATGCTCTTCTGCCTGCTGAACACCTCCATGTAGAATGGGGCGACAGTGGTACAGTAGGTAGAGAAGTCGTTTAGTAATCAGAAGGTTGCTAGTTCGATTCCCTGTCGAAGCGTCCGTGAGCAAGACACTGAACCCCTAATTGCTCCTGATGTGCAGTGTGCCATCAGTGTATAAATGTAAAATGTGTATACATTGTAAGTCGCACATATGTAAGTCGCTTTGGATAAAAGCGTCTGCTAAATGTAAATGTAAATGTAGAATCACCTCACAGACTCATACGATTCTTTAAAACCACCATCAGGTCCTTCCTGGCGCTCTGATTCATCAAATGCTGTCGCTTTTCTCTCCTCTCTGTTCTCTCCCTCTCTCTCTCTCTTTTCTCTCCTCTCTGTTCTCTGAAAGCACCGAGTGTCAGGCCTGTCATCCTTAACGTATGACTCTTACCACTGTTCTCCTACCAGCACCTCCTGCCTCCACCCCCTCCCCCCCACACTCCCCCCCCAAGGCATCAGTGTACCTGCACAGTCCCCGGCAGGCCGCTGGGCTGCCTCACTAAATGTTGCTGCCACAAACACTTTTCCATCAGCCATCACCGAGATTTTACTGATAGCCTGACAAGCATGGCAGAATTTATCACTCAGTGTTTACACTGCGTTTTTCTCATTTTATACGATTTCTCCAAGACCCGGGCTCTGCTCATGCTTATTCCCGAAAGCGATAAAGAGACATAAAAGAGGGAAGGTGAGGTGGGGAAAGGAGAGAGAAGAAGGGAGAGAAAGAGAGAGGAAGGGAGAGAAAGAGAGAGGAAGATAGAGAGAGAGAGAGCAAGAGGGTGCAGAGACAAAAAAATAAGCTGCGTTATCAGTTTGAGGAAAGCGTTTCTGTTTTCATACTGTCCTTTTGACCCTGGGCTCTTGGCAGGCTGTTGTGTTGATTTTACTCCACAATCAATTCATTTTAATCACAATGTGCAGCAACGCGAGCGGAGGGAGCAGCACGCTAATTGATTGGCAGGTATTTGCATATACAGTACGGGACAAAATGTCAGCCGGACCCTTGGCGGGTGACCTGCGAGGGCTGCTGGCAAAACAAACTGATGAGGGTAATTTATCATGCAGCGGTCTGCAGCGCGGACGGCTCGGTCCACCCGCGCTATTGTTAGCGTCGTCAGTCACCTGTCACGGCGCGGTGGCTTTTGAGAGGCCGAGCGGGCGGGAGGCTCCGGCAGGTTAGACACAAACAAGAGTGCCAGAGGAAATGTCACCATGGCAGAACCACCGCTACATCAACATCATGATCAATGCACAGGCTCGGCAGTGGGCTCGGGCCCATTAGAAAAGTCAGGGCGAGATCTGTGTAAGGAAGTGTAGGCGCAGATGCTGGGATCGCTGCTGTTCCAGTGGAGCCAACACGCTAGATAGGCGACCTTGTCTGTGCTTGATAGTCTCTAAAACATTAGAGGATTTATTTTTCATCTGCCGGGCCAAACGCCACAGCCTCAGCTCTTGGGTATACACTCAGCTGTAAGAAAAAGGTCAGCGCGTCATAAAAGGCATGATCAACATATTTATGATGACTAAAATGCAATCATGGGTGCCATAGACTTTCAGCACCAGAACTCCCCAAACACACTGAAGGAGTAATGGAACTGCAGTGTTTAATTTTAGCACAGCCATTATGTCTGAGCTGGATGAGATTCAAGAGAGATATTTTTCTTTTTTGACCAATTAGCTGCCTCAACAACCTATGGCCCATGGAGGCATCCCCGCCGGGGCCTCTGTCTGAGCATGCTCCATTAAATCGAGCCGGCTGTGACTGCGCCGGCTGCAGAGCAAGTAAACACAAGCAGTGGGATCCACGGACTGCCTTGGATAAGGAGCCACGGCTAAATGAACAGAAAGCTGCAGTAACCATTATGCCATGATGATGTTTTGGAAACTGCAAAAAGCACCAGTAACAATCACCACACAGACACTTATACACTTATACACACACACACACACACACACACACACACACACACACACACACACACACACACACACACACACACACACACACACACACACACACTGTGCACACACACACACACACACACACACACACACACACACACACACACACACACACACACACACACACACACACACTGTGCACACACACACACACACACACCCACACACACACACACACACACACACACACACACACTGTGCACACACAAAGGCACATAATTCAGTTTGAGCTTTGCAAATCAGGTGCAAATCGGAGGTGTGATGATGGCTAGAGAAGGACAGGGATGTGTTCTTTCTTATTTGTCAGATGTTTTTTTATCCAACAAAATGTTAGTATGGAACAAGCTACCAGATGGGAAGACAGTCAGGTGTTTGTTGTTCAGTCCCTGTGTGTTAACCTTCTTCTATACTGTGTTAACCTTTCCACGTGAACGTTTACACCGGGCGAGCAACAGGAAATGAAGTGATCCTTCTGCTTTCCCCTGTAGTTTAGGGGGAGGGGGAGCTCCTCTCCCGCCTTGGCCTCTGATGGAAGGTTCTAAGGTACTGATGCTGGTTAGCAAGGCATACGTGCCAACTGTAACATTAGAGCAAGTTTGATGAGTCACTGTCTTTGCATGCACTCACACCAAATAAGAAGTGCATTGCCATTTGAAGGCATCAGTGGTCTGTCAGTGAATGTTCAAAAGGCCTGATATGTATTTTAAAGAGAACAGGAGATCTTTGTTTCTATGCATTTTGCTTTTTAGAATTCTTTCCGCCATTGGTGTGACTTAGTTCTTGGCTACTTTATAGTTGGGTTGCTGAGGGGACTTTACACTCTTATCCGTTTACACGTGTGGCACTCAAAAAAGATTGGAGTTCAGTTGTTTCAAGGTCACAGCAACCCCCCGTCTGCCTCTGCACCCCCCACCCCTCTGTCTTCCTATCCAGCGCCAAATTGATCATCAAACCCCACTCGATTTGTTCTTTGACAAGGAAAAAGGAAAAACAAGGCCACCTTGATCCTGTAATCACAACAAAGAAATGTCAGTCAGAGTGGCTGAGTTTGTGGTCCTGAATAAAAGGCACAGCAGCAGCAACAACAACAACAACACCAACAACAACAACAGCACCAAAGAAGGCATCGCCTCAGCTCTGAACAGCCCCCACGTCCCTCATAAAGCTGAAATCATGCATTATCATCAGGATTTATCTGTACTTAAGCAAGAGGGGCAGCTTATGGGCAGCACCTTCAAAACCGCTATCATTGTGTTGGCACCACATTGGAGCTCTGATCCTTCTGAGCAGCCGATCAAATCTGTCGTACTCCACACATTGCGAGGCCCATTGTTTGGGCGGATTAGAGGGATTAGAGCCCAATGGTAGAGTGAGGGGACAGGTCCCGTGACCTCTACACAAATCATTACCAGACGGATATGGAGCGCTCATTTTTTAAATCCAAGATTTTACTGGATTATCAATTATTCAGAGGAGGAAATCTTGACTTTTTTTTGGAGAGAAGTCATCATGATTTCTCTTACCGTTATTAACCGCCGCGGTTTCAAGATGATGGGGCGCAGGGCAAATTTAATGCCCTTCTCAGTTTTGACGGGGTCTTGTTCTAGCATGCCGAATGGCCTCATCAGATGGGATTCAATTAAGATTACAAATGTCTACATCTTAAGGTCCAACCAGCTAAACCAATTACCATTGCAAGCCCATTGAGCTCACATTCACAGCGTGGATGGCCTTAATGATGACATTAATAAGAATCATTTATTTAACACAAAAGTGCACTCAGCACATTTTCCCATTGGTCATAGAATACCCCTTTGGCTCCTGTGCGCCTCATTGTTTTTGTAATTAATTCCTTATGTGGAGATATTTCCCCTGTCACGGACAAGCCAGAGGAGAGAAGATTGAAAAAAATTAAAACATGATGGCTGGAAAGCCAGCAGATCTTTCTTGTTCAAAGTTGAGCGCTCTGAGCTCTATAAGTATAGTACAGTGCAAAAGTCTGCGGGGAATGCTTCATCAAAGCTGTCTCTCCTCTCAATGGTTCTCTCTGTTGTTAGTCTGTTCTGTTATGGTATATCGCCCTCAGATCTGGAAGATGTTTGCCTCTGCAGCTTCTCAGAACTATTCAACTTTGGGGAAATATAAAATGTCTTTGATTTTTTAATATGTAGACAGACAAACGGACCCACCAACCCACACAGACAGACAGACATATAGACACACAGACAGGCAGGCAGATATTACAGATAGACAAGCCTAATGTTGGAATTTGAAGCAAGTGCTAAGTGGAAAAAAAACTTTCTGAATACAATTTTCTGACCGTGCCTGACTGATAAACGCACTTTCTTTTTGAAGATCTTTCCCGAGGACCATCTTTTTGAAGACAGGCATCTGAAGTTTACAGAGGTGGAACCCTTTAGTAGGTTTAGAGCAATTCTAGGGTGTCGCGGTGCCGTGTAGTGTGAATTGTGTCGGAGGAGCACACTTGCCAATCTCATGTGTCAGACGGGCTTCAGCCCTCCGTGGGGGAATTTCTCCTCCGTGTCCAAAGCTGTTAGTGTGATAATCACTTTAGCTGCTCTCCATTATCAAGGTGCAGTGTACCCAGGGAGGCGCAAATCCCTCACTTTTCACCCACTTCACAAAGCCACAAATTATATTCTCAAAGGCCTGACCGTTGACCACTGGTTCATCTCCACAGTGGTATCGCTGTACCTTATGTAAATATTTGTGTGAATAAGCCTTACTGTCACACAGGTATTTTTTAGTTGATTGTGAACTCAAAGAAAGCCCGCGTGCAGTCAACTAATCTGACATCTTCACAGCTGCACGTTAGGAGTACGGACACTTCTGTTGGAGGACGGAGTCAGAATCAAGGTTAAGTATAGCGTGTCCCTCGCCTCTTCCTGCTCAGAGGTGTAGGAATGGAGTTCTGCAAGGGGGGGGGGGGCCGTCTCAGCGGACCCCCAGGCTCCGCAGCCCTGTAGTGCAGGGGGACAGGTGCGCAGATCTTGGGGGTGTCTGCATGGACTCGTGATGCAGTGGGGTGTGCTTTGCTCCATACAAGAGGAACAGGACCATCAGCAGCACATGATTAATGACCAGACCAGGTGCTCTACCTGAAGGGCAGGTTATATAAGCCCCATCCCTGGGCTCACCACTCTCTCTCTCTGCATGGGAAAAGAGCAGCAAGACTCTCCTCTCCGCCCTCAGTCTGCCTTCCTTATAGTTTTAGAAATGGAAGCGGTGATGGGAAGTGTTCGTCCAAGGATTTCTTTGCATCAGTATGATCTTTACCCAGTCTAAAATAGTAAAAGAAAGATCAATGTTTTAGCCCCTTCAGATTTCATTTTTTTGAAAGATCTAATTTCTCCAAAGCATTTTTTTTTCAAAGCTTATTTAGGTCTGGGATTACAGACACATATAAAATATATGGTAAACAGATACATAGAGAAGAAATTCAAGGGTTAAGAGTTGTGCATAGAGGTAGAAGGGATTCCAATGCTGTATTCTTTAGAATGTACAACAATTTTCTCATTCTCCAATGAAAATGTATGTTCTGTGAATGTGAACTTTCGAAAGCACTGAAATCATTCGGTGACAAAGTGATTTATTTTGACCCCTTGAACCATTTCGCTGACAACTGACTGAAGTTAACCTTGAAGTGAAGATGCTATGTGATGACAGGAGAGCTAGAGCTGGAGTCAAAAAGAAAGGGAGTGAGCTTGTCAGTCTGTGTCAGTGACAAACAAAATCCCCCAGGTGCTTTTATACCAGGCACAGATGCCATCCTTGTGGATAAGGGCATAAACCTCCTATGTTTTAGCTTCGAATAATACTCCAAAATAAAATGTCTAAAATGTATCAACAATGTTCATAAGTCACAGACGTTTTTGAGTACTCGAGCTCGTCCATTGTTCAAGATGACGGATCTCCACCCCCTGTGATTCATTAGGAGGCAGAGAGTGTAATGAGTGGAAGATGGATTCTATGAGGGAGCCACTGAACTGTCTGGTTTGGTGAAAGGTATTTAGATTTGTGGATGACCGAATGGCCAAAGCGGTTTTGAGTTATGTTAGAAAAGTTTTCGCAGACACAATGCACATGAGCCAAGTTTCATTACGCCCCAGCACTGTAGATTCTATCCAGGCCTCCGATTTTATTGGAATTGCATTTCAGGAGAGACACAGGGGCTCTCCATCATGGCTCTCGACGTAGTCTTTGCCTTAATCCACAGATCAATGTGTCCGCCGCACTGAAATAATAACACAAACCAGATTTACACTGTTCATTTTGGGACCATTTCAAAGATCAGAACTTTCCCTTCGCCAACCTTAAACCCATAACATCACTATCAATGTAAGACAATTTATTGACTTGTACTAATTTGGTTTTTTTCAGAAAACATATCTTGTATCAATGTTTATACATGAGAGCTCTCTCCAAACGCCGTTTAATTTTACCCTCTGAAATTTGACTTTCAAATATGTGTTTGTTGATCCTAGATGACACCAAGGCTGTTCATCACAGACAGAGTGCCTCACACACATCGCAGTGTTCCACTGGTAATGTCAGAGAGACGTCATAGGTGCTGATGAATGTGAAAAGTCTTTTAAAAGAAACAGCCGAACCCCAGCAGTGTGGCTACCCCCTGAGAATTGAGAACACAACAGTTGGAAACCTCCCTTATCAGTCCATTTAAATGTATAGAGTACCACAGCTTTCTCCGCACCCCGCCTTGTGACTGGGGGGGGGGGACTTCTTCATTAGAAGCATTCCCTCAGGGACAATAAGATGCCAGACCGCTGTGAATGCACTCCAAAGTCACATTGTTAGACTAATGAACAGACAGGATTTGATTAAAACATTTCAAACATCATTTGGTCCCCGAATGCGGTACGGAGAGAGGATCTCCCGCCGCGCGCACTTAACACCCGCCGACGGCAGGCTGGGGCGAGCACTCGGAGGTGAGTCCACAAATCACCGTAATGCATTGGCGCTGCTCGGGCCGCCAGCCCCTACTCACGACACCGGTCGTTTAAAATTCATTAGACAATGTTTGTGCCGCCTCCTCACGGATGTCACCCTTGATGCGAAGTAAAGTTTGCACCAGCCTGAGGGGGATTAGGGAGAGGTCCCGTACAGGCGGAGGCATTCCATCACACACATCATCCCATAATATGGTCCGTGCACATGGCGGAGAGAGACGGTTCAATGAAAATATCAAGAAAAAACGAATAGAAAAAAAAAACAGGGTTTTATTTGATGTTTTGACCTCAAGGTAGGATCCAAACAGGCGTAGCATCTGGGTGTTTTAAATGGACTTGTTTCTGTCAGTCCCATCTATTTTGCCCAAGCTTAATTACCGGAGAAATTATAGTGGTTTGCACACAGAAAAAGGGGTTAATTTCAGTCTATCATTAGAGCGGTGTTTGCAAGCACTTTTGTCCCACAGTAGAGGCATGGTAATTTAGCATGACATTTCAGAGCCATGACAATTAGATGGAATAATTGTAATCCATCTGCGTGTCTCTTAATTGCTTGTTATTTGTATTGCAGATCACCTTCTGTTGTTGCTGTTGTGGACAGACTACAGCAATGGCGGTTACAGTTAAGTTTAAACTCAGCCTGGCCTATTGTTAAATAATTTCTTTTTCAATTTCAATTTTTAAATTATATTCAAAATCATACACATCCATTCTGTTCCATTTAATATTGCTCCAGTTCATTTTCCCCATTTAGTATTTAATTGGCTAGTTAATTTTAAACTAGAGCTTTAAAATAAAATGAGTCTTTAGCTTTAAAAGAAATGATATCAGAAATGAACTGCCCACACACGCATTAGATTTGGCAATTGCAGCAGTATTGGATTTGTATTTGTAAGTGGAGACGAGTGGAAGGAAATACTGCTGTTTTGCCAGACGGGAAAAATAATAATCAGCAGCTCCAGCATGCTAGAGTCAAATTCCACTGGGCTATGCTTTCTCTTCTTCTCCATCCTCTGCACTGCTCTCTCCTTCTCTCTGCATTACCTATCTCTCTCCATCCCTCCTGTGCTCTCTCTCCTTCTCTCTGCAGTACCTATCTCTCTCCAGCTCTCCTTTTGCTTATGCGAAAACCCTGCGGATAATTTATTCAAGGCTCAGCAGTTAGCACCTCTAATCCTCTGCTGATGCTCTTAGGAGCACATAATTGTATGAAACTGAAAAGTGGGATTTCAGGCACTGATTATCACCTACAGTTAGGGTGGTGGTGGTGGGGCTGGGGGTGGGGTGGGGTGGGGGGAGAGAAGAAGCTTGACATGGGAAAATCACAGGGCTGCTTGCCCGGTGAGCCGGGTCAGAATCGGCACGCTTGGATGGTGCCGGGGTGCGCTCAGGCCCAAATCTGTCCACTCTCATCGTTCCCCTGCATAATGGGAGCTGACAGGATGTAAATGAGTTTTTAAAAGAGCTTGGCACTGGGTGGTCATTTTTCTCATTTAGTGGTCAGATGAGCTGGCGGGGCCCCCAGCTGCTGGGCTTCCTGTGGATTAGGCTCCGGCTAAACCCCACACATCAGGCCTTGATTACGAGCGCCAGCATCGCCTCACATCGCACTCGCCTGCAAGCATTTGCCCCGACTGCCTGGGAGTGCGAGGCAGGAGAAAGGATAGAGGATAGAGGGGAGAGAAAGAGAGCTGGGATCATCAGGGCTTAAGAGCATTGTGTTGTCTGTGGGTCTGTTCAGCACCAAACAGGAGCCCCTGGCAACAGCACGTAGAGTAGGAGCGATCTGCTCCGCTTCCTCCAGGCTCCCCTGTCTCCGCTCCGCGCCGCGCTGGCTCTGCGTCAGCCCTCTCCTTCACACCGCCAACGGAGTCGGGAAACGGGACTCAATGGAGGATCATTATCCCAGCCTTTTTTAAGCAGGTCTTCTTAAGGCCGCAGGCCACATTAAATGCCTTGTAGCCGATAGGTTTAAGCATGTTCAGCTCGGCTCTGCGGCTTTGAACACACACACACACACACACACACGCACGTTTTTATATGTCGGTGATTTTACAAACCTGACGATTCCTTGTCAGCAGATTAAATGTTGCTCTCTCTCGGTCCTTCTGCTCTCCTTCCACGCCTCAGGTTTCCATTATCTCCAGTGATTGACTATGAATGGCCACGGTGTGTGGCTCCGGTGGGCAGCCCGTGTTGTAACAGTCACAGTTCCTGCGCACTTCTATCCCAGGTGTTGGTGTGTTGCTGGGCAGTGCCGGGCTAATCAGAGACAGTAATAAATGCAGGCTGTTAGTGGAGCTAAATGGAGCTTGAAAGCCCAGCTGACTGGGGCCCCATCTTCAATTGAACGAAGCGTGAGTCGGGAGTGAGGAGAAGAGGAGAGTACCGGAGCACTGAACAGCACAGACAGATTCGAGGCGCAGGAACACCGTGAAGTGTGGCAGAGTGTGCATATGTGGGCAAGCAGGCAGTTTTTTTATGATCCAGGAAGGCTATCATTACTCCTTTGTACTCTTAGGGAGAACAGTTCTGGGTGCAGCGGGAGAGTACATCTATGTGACTGTATTGCGTCCAAAGGAGAGATTTAGCCATGAGGGCATGTGTTGTTGTCTTAGCATTAAATCTCCCCGGAGCTCTTTCACAGCAGGGCATACAATGTGCCGTACGGGAGCAGAATGGGCAATAAGGAGATGCCAGGAGCCAGATGATGTCATCTGGGTTTAAAGGGGGCACTGTTCCGCTACGTGGTTGGTATGACAGGCTCAATGGTGATGTTTTGCCTCACTCTCCTCTAACCTTGACAGATTATTGGACTTGCTGAAAAAAGCCCAAACAGTTTTATGGGTTGAAAATATTGGCAACCGCAGACATCTACTGAGGGATGCAGCTGGGACAGCCATATTGCGTATTGATCTCGCCTTCGCATCACGGCGGGCGCACTTAATTAGATTTATATTGTAAACAAAGACTTACAATATGAAATTTGAATTAGCAGGTAAATGTTATCCATCAAAGTAAATAATATTTTTTTGCCATTGCAGCAGTATTGGAATTGCAGAGATTTATCAGCGCAGTAAAGCGAGGAGTCTCCCTTTCGAGTTTACGGCCGACAGTAAAGCAGTGGCCGGCCATCTCCACGCTCCCCTCTATAGGACACCTCAATGACAGCCGGAGGATACCTCGCCTCCCGCTCCCGCTCCCGATGCCACTGAATCTGTCTCAGGTGGGCAGGAAGCGATAAGACTACCACCATGACATGCAAATAATCAGTTACACTACATAACATATCATTAAATAGATACTGAAAAGTGAAAACGTTTTTTTTTTCCCGATATCTGCTTTAGACTCAAACACGCGTTATCTCTCTCTCTCTCTCTCTCTCTCTTTTACTTTCTCTCTCTCTCTCACTCACACACACACACACACACACACACACACACACGTGCACACACTTGCTGAAATACACACTCCTGCACAGACTCTTCTATTAACATATGACCCACTTTGACTCCCCGTGGTGCATGGGGTAGGACTACTTTTTTTGGTGGTCTCTTTGTACTTGAATGTACCATAGCTTTAGGAAACTCTGCATTGTACTCTCCTAATCAAATTATATGTGTAAAGGCGTGACTCGTAACACACAAACCTCAAGGATATGGGGCAGATTATTGGAATTCAATCATCATAATTAAATATTCAAACTCTCTTGACATTCAGACTATACAGAGAACCCACACTCCTCGAGGACCTCATTTGCATCTCAGGAATTTCCACAGTCAACACAACTTTATTAATTTCCAGCTGGTGTTGGCAAGAAACAGTTGCACTCAGAGGTGCATCAGCCAAGTGTTAGTGGGAACTGTATGGACATGGGAGATAGGGAGAGGATGAGGTTAATGACAGAGGGCGCGAGTTTAATCACAAGCACAGGCATCTGTTCAGTCTGGCCCTTGAGTTCAAATCTATTTGGGATGCTGGAGGAAGCGGTCATCTTGTGGCTTTCTGCCTGGCCTCTGGGCTCGTCTCGCGTCACTTTGTTCCGTACGGCCACTGAAGCCAAGTCTGTTTTATATTGTAAGACGCCAGCCGCATTGGCAGATACCATAAATAGTACTCTATGCACTGTGAATATGAGGGAGTGCTTGCCAATGAGTTGGTTGTCTTCTGCGTGTCCTCTGTCCTTGCAGAAATGCCAGTGAAACTCACTAAAGGTTTGTGCTTAATGCGCAACTTGTCAGTCAGTGTTTTTTTCTGCATTTGATTGAAATGCCTGTCATCAGAGAAGATCTCGCACAGTGTAACAAATGGATGAGGTTCTGTTATGTGCATTAACTGTCATTTTCGCTGTCCTAATTGCCATTCTCAGCGAAAGCCTTTAACTTGCAGCATCAATACATTCCATATTCATGATTATTGTAATCAAATCCCAGCATGACTGTTCCCATTAAACATTCAATTTGAACCAATCAGTCATTAATTTATGTGTGTATTATGCGTTTATAAATGTGATGTTTATAGCTTGTGTCTACATTTGGATGACAATCATTCGCAGAACTTCGTCAAATGCATAGTGATTGCTTCTAAAGAAAGCAGCAGTTCTTTTCAATATAGCATTTCACAAAATAAAACAATATAATTTTCAACAAAACCTCTATGCAAAGTAAGATCAATCTAGTGGTCCAAGTATATTGAAATTCTATTTTAGCAAGTGATATTTCTTTCACGCAATCGATTTATTCTTAAAATATCTCATAATAAAAAAGTATCTCATGTAAATGATTCTAAGACTTTCTTAATTCTTCCTTCAAGTGTCATCACTCAGAGGTCGGCACTGTGCAACAAACACAAGAAGCACAAAAATAAATTAGGTCAAATCCATAAAGAAATGAGTCAAATGTCCACACCTTTACAATACAATACCAAATACCAATTTCCATGATTCCAGATACTAAAGTGGGGTATAAAGTTCAGTTCACCATGATCAGTCATTTTTTCACATTTTGTCCTTTTTCCTCTTTTTGATGTATATGGACAGATGGCCAAGTTCTGCGATTGGTATAAAAAGAGAACTGCTACTTGTGTGGGAGAAAGAAAGAGCAGAACAGACCAGCATGATGGAGCAGAGCTCACTGACCTTCTATGACTGGTATCTGACCACATTATTCATGTTAAATAAGGTTCTCTACAAAGGTACAACATATAAAACTGTTAAATATATAACTTTCGGTCTTTCAAAATACATTTAATGACCTTTTTTATGGCAATCGGAAATTACTATTGAATATTCTCTTTTTGTCGGATGATCAGTGTTTTTTCTCTTTTACTTTAACCAACCATGCTTATTGCAAACTGTTCCGGGTGTTGCTACCGAAAAATGCAAGTCTGATGTTTATACACATATACATATATATGTATACTGTCCCTATAACTCCAGTTTTATACACATATACATATATATGTATACTGTCCCTATAACTCCAGCTTCAAAATACAGTGTTGGGTTAAGTCCAAGAAAAATGTCAACAAAGTATTAAAGGTACTCCTTTGATTGTGTCCATTTGTCCTGTGAAATCATACGGCACAGGTAGGCCAACCCTCCGGATTCACTGTTTCGCGAGGGCAGGCATCTGTTGGGAAAAGGTTGCCATTGGATATTTCACTTTCTATTTGGCCCCTCTCGTCCAGAACCCTTTTTTCCCTCTTTGGTCAATAAAAAAAGTCAAGAGTGCCAAAGGTGTACTCCAGCAGAAGGCCAGTCACAGCACAAGCAGTTCGCTAGGTCCACAGTCTTTAGTTGGCCCATAAGCACAGGTCCAGACCAGGTCCACAGTCTTTAGTTGGCTCATAAGCACAGGTCCAGACCAGGTCCACAGTCTTTAGTTGGCTCATAAGCACAGGTCCAGACCAGGTCCACAGTCTTTAGTTGGCTCATAAGCACAGGTCCAGACTAAGAGCCATTGTCTTCTGGAGAGAATTCAGCCTCTCTGATTATTCCTAGTCCAGCAGTGTCATTATAGAGGAGTTGCAGTTCTGGCATCTTTTCTGATCTCTACGCACTGTAGTCCAGTAGAGCGCCCCAAGTGCTCGACATGAAACAGAAGTCCTCCGTGGCACAAGGGGGCACTGCCCATTTACAAAGCATACAGACAAACAGGAAGACGGACAAGCATGTTAAGCTGATGACGGACAGCAGATTATCTACAGCGGGGTTGGTGTGCATGGAGCAGGGGAAGCAGCATACGTAAGTCCAGTGTGAGCTCCCCCACCCCAGGATCCTCTGGCACTGCCGCTGTTAGGAGACCTGAAGGGCAAGGACAACACAACTTTAGTCAGTTTGAGAAAAACCCACAGCAATTTCCCCTCTTCAATTCTGTGGCAGCTGTTTTGAAAGGACACTGTTTTGTGGGACTTACACCTTAACAACACTATTACTTTTGATGGCAAATGTGCTTGAGTTCAAACACTTAAGCATCTAAAAGGTTATCAGACTAATAACAATATAACTCTGAGTACAGGGGACCTTGCCAGCTCGGAAAAAAGACTTGGAAACCTCAGTACCATCTGGTAAATGTATGGTTCCCGGCCAACGAGATAAAAGCATTGAGCCTTCCAAGCTTGCATGCTGCTTCATTTATAAAAATGAACTCTTGACAACTGCACTGAGAGCAAATTGCCATGAAAGAGGCAGGTGTTAGATTAAACACAGGCATGCCTTCAGACAAAACAACAGGGATAAAGCAATCAGGATCTAAATGAACCTCAATTTAATAGGATAATGTCGGTGCCAGTGGATGAGTAGTGAAATGACCCAGGAGTATATAGGCTAAAGACAGGGGCATGTCATTTCTAATACACTACGGTGGCCCTCAGGTAATTAAGACCACCAGAAATGCTGTGTCTCTGTCAGCGTCGAGCCCATTATTCTCATCGTCTGGAGGAGCCACACTACCCTCTAGCGATCCGCGTGTGATTACCTCATATGTAATTTAACACAAACTAATGAAAAAAATGACAATGCTAAGTTAGGTGTCTTCATTTGATCTCCAGGGAGAATAGACCCAAATGAATTAAAACAGACCCACGGCACAAAGTGCAGCGTCTTGTGCAGCCTCTTGTGCAGCCTCTGTCTTTAATGCTATTATGCTCACACTTAGCCCTGAGCTACGCAATTCACACTAATCTCTCAGCTAATGGAAGACGAACATGGCCCACTGAACAATCCATGGATGAAATGTGTATACAAGTAAACAAAACTCAAAGTGAGGAATAGCTGGGATTAAATGAGAGAGCTGGACTTTGCCCCATTCACATCCATGTTTGGCACTTACTGAAGCGTCTGCCTGAACAACAGCAGAGAGTCTAAGCCCTGACAGACTGGCATGTTGAAAGATTTGCTGAGGCCCGTATTTATTTTAAACCTAAATGATCAAAACTGTCACATCACAGGACCCTGGGTCAATATTTATTGACATTTTTCTTCGAAGAATCTTCCTTCAACCCAAAAACACAACACACTAAAACATATCTCTCTCTCTCTCTCTCGCTTTCTTTCTCTCATTCACCCTCTTTCTCTCTGTTTCTTTCTCACAGTTCTTTCTCTTTGTCTCTTTCTGTCTGCAGGCTGGACTGACGGCGCTGTTGCAGGGAGAAAGCTGAGAATCCTGACACTTAAATTGGAGCCAAAAACTGAGACTGTTATTTACAGCACATATGGAGGGTTCCACCTGGGTGTTCTGGGCGGTAAACAACCGCCTCAGAGCATATGGCCCCGGGTTGACATTTACACGCAGTGAACTCGCATGACTCTGCATCCTAAAATGTCAGAGCACCAAATGGATAGGATTTACAAATGCAGGATTAGAAATACTCACATATGCATAGACGATGTGCTGTATAATAATGAGTAGTTCATAAATGCTAATGGGGTCCATTTTATGGACAGTTTTCTACAAGCATTCACTACAAGAGTGATTTGGTGTTGATGCTACTGTCAGATGGAACCAGATGTATTCATGGGAAAATGTCAGAGGAATGACGATCACACAATTCAATTTTAAATTACAGTTCATTTAGTTATGAGAAATAACGCATGCTATGGCCATACAGTAATACAATAACAATTTAATCAATGACTTTCAAGTTTTTGTACGGAGGCCTGATGAGCAGTGAGTGTACCTTATTTAGTTGTTAAGGCCCATCATGGTTTGCAGTTTGTTGCTTTTGTAAAAGTCAGTTCTTGAGCAGTGGCTGAGAGTGGCTGTCTGTCAGGTTCAGCAATGTGATCCGCCATGTTTAGAGAGGAGGTGAGGTTTGAGTGGGACTCCCATCGCGTCATAGAGCCTGAAATCACAGGGGTGGGGGTAGGGGGGGGGGCAACTGGCAGGTTTATGGTCATGCTTGAGATGTGGAATGAATCAACACTGACCCTGGCTGTAAAGGATCATGGAATCTGGCCACTTACTGACACCACAGTGATATACCAGCACCATGGAAACACTGTACCAGGGACATATTATGATGGTCTACGCCTACATCTGCTGCAAAGGCACACAGATAAAGGGTTTTACCCATAAATGACACGATATGGTACATCTTCTTTAGCTCTCACTGTCTCCATTTTATGGAAGATGCAACTCAGCCAAATCCAATGGGAGCCAGGCTTGGCAACAGCAAAACATTTTGGTAATGGCTTCCTTTGTGAGATGACAATAGCTATCTGGTCAGTTAAGGACGCACATTTTAAAACACACATTTACGGATTGTCAATGACGGGCATGAATTCAATTACACATCACTTTTCAAATAAGGTAAAATGCTCTTTGTGTGATTATCGTAGCGCTCTTGAAGGAGCTCAAAATGGAGGAGCAGGAAGTGACTGCTGACTTGGCTTCTCCAGATGAGAGTTGGCAGCGCAGGCTAATGGTTTGCAGCAGCTGAGTCTGTTTGCATGGAGAAGCAGCTGTCCTCTCTGTGGTGATTCTGTTAAAAACCCTCCACTGGATGGGTCCTACAGTGCCAAGCTGGCCCAGTGGGATCAATTACCGGGCCTGTATACCGGCACCAACACTGCCGGGTTGCCCATCATCTGTGGCTTCCCTCGCAATCCGAGTGGGCATTTACGCGACCCCAATCCAAATAGCTTTTTTATAGACTGTTGGACAAGCACTCTCTTACTCACTAGCACATTTGCGCGTACATACACTCACAAAACAGATACATACACACAATCAAAGAAAACAAACATATCCAAATCTCACAATCATACAGATCTAAAGCCTGAAATAGCCTTTACTCATATCACTACAGAAAACGCAAGAAACTCTACCGTACATCTCTTTGGTGGTGTAAATTGGCTGCGCTTTAAAGAAAATAGTCTCACTTGAGGCTTTGAAGTGGGGAAACTGAGCTGATGACCAAACTCCCCTTGCATGTGTGCTGTGAAACAGCCCTGATTACTGTAATCAGGCTCATTTGGATAAGCGCACGCCATTGGCTCAGGTCTCCCTTCAGTAGTTAGATATCCCAATCGTTGTGCTGGTAATAGAATGGCTGATTAAGGGTCTACTTGCAGAAGTTGTAATCACTGCATTAGCTAGAAGAAGGTTGTATACATTGAGTGTGGATACAGAAGACACTCAGACCCCGAGTGCTTCTGAAGCAGCGCAAAGTACCTGTGCCACCTTTACCTAACATGCCAGGGGGTGAGAAGAGATATGTCAGTGCAAAGAGATGTTGTTCTAAATGGTTCTAGACAATGAGGCTGTGAGCAGTCTTCCTTTGAGATGAAGGACTATACACAATGAGCACTTACCAGAGGTGATAAGGGGTTACAATTACTCAGGCCCCGAAGGAAAGCTCTCAGGTAAGAAACAATCTCTATTCCCCTGAAATCTCTCAAGACGAGCCATTCCTAGGCTAAATAGCAACCATGTGACATCACAATTTCCACAGATAATATGTACTTCAGAAAAACGGGGCCCACTTTAGACCAATTTGTGGTGTGGTGTTAAGAAATGGCTGGCCGGTGCTGCCGCGAAGTATTTTCAAGAAAAGGTTTCAATATTTGAAATCTGAATACTAAAAGAGATTCATGGTCGTGTCGAGCAGGAGCTCCTCCCTCTTTCTTTAACACTTATTTTTGTGTGTCAAGCTCTTTTTTTTGCATGGCTCTGCCTATTAAACTAACTCTGATTCTTCAGAGAGACTCCGAGAGATTAGAGGGTTTCATCAATATTCATTCCTGCAGGGTCTCCTCTCGCAGTGAGAAATGGCTTTTTCTCTTCCTTAATATGCCATTAAAATAGCACTGGCCACCATAACACACAAAGCATTCGTTACAGCAGGGGATTTAAAAATGGGTAACAGGCGAAATGAAAAGAGATATCAGAGATAATGACAAAGACTGCAAATGTTCTGCACTGTTAAAAAACAATGTACCTGCGACATGGTTGTTTAATATAAATGTCATGCAGAGAAAGCGATAAGCTTTCCCAAAAGAAAGCTTTGAAAAACAAATGCAAAAGTAATTTAGAGTTTCTGCGCGCAGTATCTGATCGCGTAAAATGTGATGTATTGTGACATTCAGCAAGATGTATGTATGCAGCGCAAATAAAGTTCCCCCTCGGTGGTGCATCAATTCTTATCCATCCTCAGGTATATACGTCTCCAGTGTTTGGCCCCCTGCCTTTGTGTAATGCTAATATTTGGCAGCGCACTTGCGTACTGCCAGTGAGGTCAGACAGTGACGGATGGGTGCTCTGTGAATGACACACTTTCATATACAGCCAAGCCAGTCATTGACAGTGCTCTTGATTCAGACACTTTTGTGTTTACGGAACATCTTTCTTCACTAACGGCCAAGTACTTCTCTACATCCACCATGAATACAAATGAGCTTAGGTTTTGTTTGTGGTGGAGGAGTACACTGGAACTACAGGATCCCCGTGTCACACAAGACTTTAACAGACAAGTAGGACTCGACATGCTAAAAATCCTGTTAGATTGTCCCGCAGAACAACTAGACCAGGCATCACATAGACACATGTTTGAAAGAAACAGAAGAAATGGAAAAGGAGGAGAAGGAGAAAGATGGAAAGATGGAAAGATGGAAAGAAAGAAAGAAAAAGCTGAGATGGATGTGCTCTAGACTTTTCAAAGGCAATGCCTGTGATGACGGATCATACATCAGTCTCCGGCCTGACAGCTCCTAAGTCACATGACTGGGCCACTGACCACACATTTGAAATATGGAGGGCGCATGAATACTTGTCAGCTCACGGGCAACGTCAAGCAGGCTGATAAACATCAGGTCAGCTACAGCAGCTATACAAGTACAGCTCCTCTTTTTCTACATCAAATCAGTCATAAATATCTATATAAATAAATCTATATATATAAATCTATATAAATAAAGTACAGCTCCTCTTTTTCTACATCAAATCAGTCATAAATAACAGATGAATGCATTTAGCCTCCAACATTTGAGAAATGGTGCTTTATCTGCGAACACGCTGGTAGAAATCATTCTCAATTTAATAAAGATGTAATGTTCTGTACGCAAGCTGAATGTCTGCGAAAATCTAAACGATGAGTGTGATTCACTTACAATATTCCCCACTGTAGTGATCAAAACACTATTAGCAACTGCAACAATAAGATCTTATCCATGTCTCCGTGGGAATGATAAACAGGTTACATCTGACACTTAAATGCCAAAGATAAAACCACAAACTTCTCTGTGATGACTAGGTTGGTATCAACATGGATCTACCATTTAAATGGCCTGCATTGAGAAGTTTCTAATTATGTATTTGCCAACTGTAAAAAGAAGATACTTGGACCCACGTCATGATTACGTGATACATTATTCTTCATAGTCTTCATACAGTAAATGAATCAGTGCCGGCTTATGGCTGAAACGTCTGTTGTTTAAAGGCCTGCAATGAAAGGTATGGAACTATAAATGCAAACATAAATGCTTTTTTTTGGATGTTCTTTTAGGTGTAGACTAGGGCTGAACGATTAATTGCATTTGCGAACGCGATTTTCTAACCGCAACGTTCGCGATTAAAAAACGTGGTCTAAAAAAAGATGGTACATTTTGCACACAGTGTTTAAAAAGTGCATGCCTAGTGTTTATACTTAAAATGACTTTTTTTAAATTACTTAAATGCATAGTGGCAAAGCCACCGATTTGTTGTTCTTGTTTCTGTAATGAGCAGTTAAAAAAAAATGTAAAATTTGGGAAAGAATATTTTACACTAAATGTATCTAATATTGATTAAAAAAAAACAGTAACAGCGCAACAACAACAGTAACCCCAGTAACAGTTGTAACAACATTAAGTCAGGTCTGATGACTGATAGCATACCATGGCTTCATTCTGGACACCACATCCTCAATGTCAAAAACAGTGAACACACACCACAAAAAGAATATTTTACACTAAATGTATCTAATATTGTGTTGGTCATACTTAAATCATTCATTACGTTTTGTTGGGAAAAAAAGAGGATAAAAAAAAAATCGCATATTAAATCGCAATCGCAATATTTTGGTAAAAAATCGCAATTAGATTATTTTCCCAAATCGTTCAGCCCTAGTGTAGACCCCTTTTTTTTTATTCTGTTGATTTTGTTGATGACCCCAGTTTGCTGGCGTTCACAGGGTGACATTCAGAGCCGAATGAGAACATGGCATGACCAATGAGTCCTAATGAATATGCTGTGATTACTGACGGCTGCGTGGCTGTGATTACTGATGGCTGTGTGACTGGCAGGGCTGAGCCTGTGTGCTTGTGTGCGTGCAGTGGGACAAAGGGCGGCTCCGCAGATATACCTGCCGTGATCACCCATCTGTTCCAATCATTAGCGCTAAGGGTCTGCTTAATTCAACCTAATTGCCAGTGATAAAAAGATAAACAACGGCTCACGGTGTTATTTTAAAAAAAAGGAGATGGGGATACAAATTATTTTCTTTTTTTTTTTTGTCTTTCGGTTCTTCTGGGATGTAGGGGTAGGCCAGAGCATGCTAATGAGCTCCCTCAAAGCTGTGAGGTGCAGAGGGTATTCAGTCAGTCAGGCCTAGTCAGACTGTGAGGTGCAGAGGGTGCTCAGTAAGTCAGACCTAGTCAGACTGTGAGATGCAGAGGGTGCTCAGTCAGTCAGTCAGTCCTAGTCAGACTGTGAGGTGCAGAGGGTGCTCAGTAAGTCAGTCAGTCCTAGTCAGACTGTGAGGTGCAGAGGATATTCAGTCAGTCAGGCCTAGTCAGACTGTTAGATGCAGAGGGTGCTCAGTCAGTCAGTCCTAGTCAGACTGTGAGGTGCAGAGGGTGATCAGTAAGTCAGTCAGTCCTAGTCAGACTGTGAGATGCAGAGGGTGCTCAGTAAGTCAGTCAGTCCTAGTCAGACTGTGAGGTGCAGAGGGTGCTCAGTCAGTCAGGCCTAGTCAGACTGAGGAGGTTCAGAGGGTGCCCAGTCAGTCAGTCCTAGTCAGACTGTGAGGTGGAGGTGTCAGTGCACTGTCTAATGAGAGTGGCCAGGACACTCACCGTAGTGGTTTTGACTCTGCCGCCCGGTTGTGTACAAGTCCAGCCTGATTTATTTACTAGCAGATCACAGCCTTCGTCCTCCAGACAGGGAATCATTTCACACCATTGTTTGGTCCTGACAATACGAGCTGTGGAGCAGAGAAGATCAATAATTACATGGGTTACTATATGGCACCTTAAAATAAATAAACATTTAGCACAGTTAATTGGCAGGTGGGTGACTTGACTCTGCTGGTTCATCTTTCCTGACTCTAAAGCAGGCTGGAGGAGCCGACACCTGTGGTGTGGACACTGACAGGGCACTCTGCCAGGGCTAAAGCATGACCTTGTCCAGCAGCACGCTTCTGCATTGAAGGGGAAGGGCATCACACAGTACAGCGCATACAGGGGAGTGGTCCTCAGATATGTGGAAACATGGCTGCTTCCTCATACATGTGTGGGTCTCAATTCCATTTATTATAAACATTTTTATAAACATGGACAAGGGAAAAGATTTGATGACATGCCTTGGAATCAAATTAAATGGACTTAATGGAATATAGGACATTCTACATGGTAGGTGTTGCGATACTGAAACACCCATGCTCACATTCCACTGATGAAGCTGGATCTCAAGTCTTTACCCGTGACAGAGACTGACTCAGTGTTCTCAAGTCTTTACCCGTGACAGAGACTGACTGACTCAATGTTTATTTCTACATGAAGGTTGGTTGATCATCAGTCTTTACCAGTGACAGAGACTGACTGACTCAGTGTTTATTTCTACATGGAGATTGTCCCAAATCTTTGCAACTGATGGAGGTGGGGCGTGAAGCAGGACTTGAGCTATAAATAATGCCAGGCCGCTTCACTACAGAATCATACTGCACTTGTCATAGCGTCACTACAACTGGACAAAAATGACAATACAAAATCATCTTTGTAAGGAGAAAACAATCCTCTAAAATATAATCAAAACACAGTGCTAAAAAGTCTCTCCCTAATCAAGTCTCCACTTATTTCAAAACTGTTTGAGGTAGGGTTGATCATACACAAATGTCTATTTATAAAAAAGTAGGCCATTTTAACACACCTGCATTTGCATATCATGACACCAAAACTGGCCCTTGGAGACAGAGAGAGAGAGAGAGAGAGAGAGTGTGTCTAAGAGTTTCTCTGCTAATAAGTTAAAGGGATACTCTGTTATTTGTTTTGTACTGTGTATTACATTATTGACTAAAACTTTATACATTATACCCTCACTAGATTTGAAAAGCAGTGAAACTACAGAACTAATGAAATAAGGGTGTGTTATTTGGGGCTTTTATTGATATATATTATATGAGACGTATATGTCTCTATATATGTTACAATGTCAAATACTTCATAGTTTGGCAGACGAACAAAGAACTTACCCTAATTATCCTCTAATATTTGTTTCCATGGTAATATAACTATCACTAATTTCATCCCATTAATATTAATATTTTTTTTTACACATAACTTGATACTTATATTATTATTGGGACCATATGCGTATATTCATAGTTGATCATTCTAGATCTGAAGGTTCATTTCATCATCTTATTCATCATCATAATTTAGCCTGGTCTTGGAAAAATGTATTAGTCACTTCAGTGAAATAATTACAGAAGTGATCTAAGCAACACATAGAACGTTCCCAAACACGGAGCCCTGCCTCACAGAGGTTAATTGCACATTGAAATTTCCAGTTCTTCTTCAACGCTGTTTGTAAAAAAAATATGCCTCTTGATGTCATTCGGTTTTCAGTTTTGTTGTGTGTTGTGGGCAGCAGTCCTATGCAATCAGACACTAGGCTAATTACAGCAGATTTGCATTTGGCAAGTTGCGAAAATTCGAACGCTTCAAGGAGACAAGAACGGCACGATCACTCCTAATTGTGAATCTAATGGAGGAATTTAAAGCACCAGTAATCAAGGCGGCGGAGCGGCTTGAGGCCCGTCGGTGTTCTTCTCAGTCCTGCTGTTCACACAGTGACCACACCAGAGCACTCAATTATCCCTGCCACACGCCGCTCTACATCCACGCTCACACATGCAGCCTACAGATAAATCAATTCAATACAAAACGCAGAGGCCCAGTTCATGATGGATATGTGTCAGGAGAAAAAAGTAATTGAGCTCAGCCTACAGAGAGAGGGAGAGAGACGGAGAGAGAGAGAGAGAGAGAGAGAGAGAGAGAGAGAGAGAAAAAAAGAGCAAGAGCCAGGCTCATTCTGATATGGTGGTCTGTGTGTTGATGGAGAGACAAGACAGACAAAGCAAGACCATTCAGGAGAATGAAGAAACAAGCTAGATTAGACCTCTGTTGCAAAGCCTAACTATTGATATCGTCCTTGACATTTTCATCACAGGTGTTACTGGAGTTCAGAGAAGCTCTCTGATATCCTTAGTTGGATTACAGCTTGCCACAGACAATGGGTGATAAAGTCACAGCGTGAGGTCTGTTTAATAAGGTAATACGTCCTCCTGGACTGTTTTGCGTCTGGCAATTTGATTGTGATAGCCTGTTAGCCCCAATTATTAATCCAATTGACCATAAAACAGGACGAGGGGACCTGCATCGCTCTCCGAGGACAGGATTGAATTTAAAACACACATTTCAGACACCTTATCTGATGCCGTATATCAATGACATACAAGTTCTCGCAGCTAATTCAGGCCTTTGGGCAGGACTTTAATCCATTACATTACTTCGAACACAATTCCAGTCAATGTTGTCACTGTGGCAATGCCCAACACACCAAACCGAGAGGCTGTACATGATATGAAATAAAAACAACCTGAATCTAATCTGCCTCTGGGAAGGCATCAGTGCACAGTTCATCTTGCAGTGATAAGAGGGGAATAACATCATTACACCCTCAGTGGGACACTATCTCAGTGAAATGGTATATCACACTCATGTCAACAGCCAGGAACCCTGGGTAATAAATCCTGCCTAATGCTGGGTGAGAGCAGGGCTTGGTAGGAGGCAAGAGCCACAGCTCCTTTGTGGAGGCTAAGATGTGATCTGATGATTATATCAAATAAATCTGGTCTAGAACAGCAACCATCAGCACTCTGGACTGCGCCTCAGTGTTACTGATACCAGGCTATGTTATACATATTGTGCTGTGGCTCTTTGAACCAGCATTTTGTTTAGTTCTTTAGATTTTAATCTCAGACCCCTTGCAGGTTCCACTCTCTTAATGCTCTCTCCGCCGCTGCAGTAATCAAACCCTGCCAGCACAAAGCAGGCGGTGGCATCTTTAAGTGCTTTTAATATTAACAGCTTACTCACAGCAGCAGAACAAACCAACGCCTTCTCTCGGACCTTGAATCAAGCCATCAGGCCCTGGGAGAGATAGGACTCGGCATAATTGTGGCAAAGGTAATTACGGGCCCGTGTATCATCGCGGTGGTCCCGGCATCAGTGTCCAGGCGCCCAGAGTGTGTGCAGCCCAGAGTGTGTGCAGCCCAGGCCTGGTGGCTGGAGTCCCTCTCCTGGGAGCGTCTGGCCCTGTGCCCACCCACAGCTCGGGTGCATTAACATTCACAGCGGAGCCCGGCGCAGTAATGACAGCTCAAAGACCCTTTTAAGCAAATTTGGTGTGTCTTAATTTCACACGGGCATTTCAGAACACGGTGGGCCATTGTCAGTCCCCATCCTCTCCCAGGTTACGTGGCCCCTGCAGCATGAGAACGCCCCCGCGTCGGCATGAGAACACCCCCGCGTCGGCGGGATGTGTCCAAAAAACGGCTCACCAGGAGAGCTCGCCGGCAGCCTTTTAAAGCGACATGGTCAAACAAAAGAGCTTCAAAGGATCCAAAGAAGGCCATAAAAGCAAAGTAATTTGCTTTCATCACTAAAATACCCTTTCATGTTTCTTTAAACCGCATACAGTATCCACCCTAATTAAGTGTGCTCCTGTGCAATCAGCCTGCGATGGAGGCAAGGCGCTTGGCAGGTTCAGGGTGTCGGATCTTGAATGTGCAATGCGAACAAAAATAAAAATCCTTCTGTGTAATTAGCCACAAGAGTTCCGTGCTCCTCACAGTCCAGTGCATGATTTTCATGTGATTATTCCGCCCGTTTGCTGGGTTTGATGAATGTCTGGTCTAAAACCTGTCAGCCGCTTAAAAGCCTGAGGTTCTGCAGAAGCCGGATTGTGTCACGAATGGTTTTGCACTTGTGTAATTTCTGGCTCTGCTCATTCAGAAATTACACACTAATGCTCTGCAACTTCATTTGAGCTTAGTAAGTCTTAGGAAATTGGTGCAATGGTCTATTTGATAGAAAGAGCTCCCGCAAAGCCTTGTCTGTACTGCTTTTCCCTGAAATGACTCAGACAAAGCTTTAAAACTGGAAAGTGACAGGCTCCATTTGTAACAGATGTCATTCTAATTAATTGCAATTTTTGTGTTTTTAATGTATTTACAACAATTTTGTAAATGCCAATTGTGTGACTAATTGGTGGGGCATTTGGACTGGCCCTGATCGCTCTGCCCATTTCCCTGTTAGCGACTCCTCGGGCCATCAGGCACATGAGGACTAGCGGTGCGGAGATGGAATCCTGAGTGATATCGCCGACTCACAGATGTGCTCTGACATTTCCCCCTGCAGCCTGGAGATGCTGTAAGCCAGCGGAGGAAATGTCAACCAGAACAGGAGTCTCCTCTACGGAGACGGTGTCATGAGCGCAGTCTGTCAGGGGCCCGGTGCATCTGTGCTGGACGCCGGAGCCTTAAGCTACTGTACCTGTGTCAGCAGAGGCATCAGAAAAGGAAAAAAAAAGATATTATTCTCTCACTGCACTGACTCAGGATCAGAGGCAGAAACATACGGAAAAGCCGGTCTGTGCAGTTCACTTTGAGGACTGGAACCAGTGAAAGTGACACTGACCTTAATGAGAGGTGTGCACAGTAGGCTGACTCCTCACTTCATAATCTAGCCGACAGATGTGTGGCATTGCTGGCATGGTTTTTGTGTTAATGAGGCAAACACACTGCTCTGCCACACACTTGGTCCCCTAGGATATAGCACACCCATCTGACATCTTTCAAAACAGAGCAGCCAATTTATCTCCATTGACCTCTACCACTTGGCTAATTCATTATACTTGTATACAGACTTTTTGCTTCATAGATTGCAAAATGTTAACTACATCTGAAAGAGTCTCCTCGTGTAATGAAAAGGCAGAGAAGGCAGTCATTAGGTTTTACTAACCAAATATAGAAACTAGATCAAAGAAACGAGCAAATGATCTCCTTGGGGTAGATCCTCGGCTCCTCGCACAATACTCCCCTAAACCTCTGGAGTCGCCTATCATTCTGGTTTACTGTCGGGGAGATAAGTCCTATTTGTGGGAAATGGGCTCTCAAACAATATTTCAAGTACTATTTAGGATTGGTGCGAGAGGAACATTACATCTGGCCTGCAGGCGCTTTAGAAAAGTCTGATCACTCACAAGGGTTCCCACTGCAGTGAAGACCGTTATTAAAAAAGAAATCATCACACGGATACAAGGCAAAACACTTCTGCCAGCCCATAACCGATTAATATTTCATAAAAGTACAGTCTTTGGATTCAACAGTTTCTACTTAGCTGCACAATATTTAGTTCTTATTTTTCAATATTTTCTCTTTCGTTTTTTACCACAGCTTCTTTTTCTCTGCAGTAATTCATTGTGGCGGTTAGCGATACGATTCCTCTGATTGCCTGGCCGCACTGCGCATTTCAAAGGTAAATGGTTAAATGACTTGAGCCCGGGCGATGAATTGTTAAGGTCTCCATTAAGCGTGAGCGATATCCAGGTCCCAGCTGTGGTGCGGCTCTGAAGACGGAGAGGCGGTACCGGTCTCCTGAGCCCCAGTGGTCTTGACCCAGTTAAGGCGGGCTCTGACGGATGACCGACGCAGAGACCAGCAGACAGGCTTTATTGAGACAATAAATGAGAGGGGCCTCTGCCTGCAGTGGGGGAGCATTATTTATGTATTTAGAGTAATGCAGCGCTAAGCTTTTGTGCTCCCTGCCGCTGATGTTGTCTGATCTTTCCTTCAAAACCTGCTGCTGCTGTTGCTGCTGCAGCGGAAATGCTATCTCCTTTCAGTACAGCTTTTATTTATTTCATTATTTATTACAGTTTAAGACCTACTTCTTTCCTAATTTTGCTTATGTCTTTCCTAATAGATACTTTTCAAACTTTGTAACTTGCACTTTGTAAAGCCTTGGATTTCCATGACAACTACCCTCCATAGGCCTTTCTGTAGGGATGAGAGCCAGGAGCAGTCTGACAAACAACAATAGCTTGATTAATACAGCTGTGATGAGCCATCATCGTAGGGCAGCATAAAATGCTAATCACAGTAATTGGATATGCCCACCAAACAATAATGACATTTTGTAATTATCTGTGGTGCTTAAGAATTCTCACCACTATAGTGTTCAGCAAATGAGCTAATGTGCTGGATGCCCAAGTGCCTTCCAGTTCTAACTTGACATTTAAGGGAATCAGCTTGAATCAATAGCAAAGGTTACTGCAACAATGCCCTAAGGTTTGCTCATGCTAAGTGTCTCAAGTCTGGCAGCAACCAAACCATTTGTCCGCTTGATCTCTTGACCAGCTCTGATTCCTATCGATCCAGTGTGATGCTTTGAGGTACTATGTAGGAACTGTGGGGTGTTCCTGGATAGATCTCAGAAAAAGCAGAAAATAAGCTCTATGGAAGAGATTAACCACAACCTATCTGTAAAACAGACCAGACACTAAATATGAACTGTGGGTTTATAGTTTGGCAGGCCCCACTGGTTGGGTTCCTGTTCAATGTTATCTGCCTTTACTTCAGAGCACTATGGACTTCAGATGCTCAAAGTGGCAATAATGCATCAATGACTGTTTACTTAGTACAGGTCATAAGATCTAACTATTCACGGCCTATCACCAGTGCACACACCTCTGGGATACACCATTATGAGGTCCATCATGCGCGGTAAGGCCTAACTAATCAATAGCTCATTTGTCATTTGAGTCTAAGGAAACAAGTTTTCGGCCATCCACTTTTCTAAACCAAATGAACCAATCAATCGCTACCCCACAGAGACGTATGAAGTCTAGATGGAGGTGACACTGGATGTTGCCCTTACTCTCTCTCTCTCGCTCTCGCTCTCTCTGTCTAGTCTCTCTCTCGCTTTCTCTCCCTCGCTCTCTCACTCGTTCATTCTTTTGTCTGCACACTAGAATTAACTTTCCCTATTTCCCCCCAGTCTCAGGTGGGGGGTTTTAAAACACACAGAGGGAAGGGGAGCAGTGCTGCTCCTGTTCTGCTCTGATGGCACATTGTGTTTAAGTGGAGAGCAGAATGTTCTTGTCAGAGGCCTGGCGCTGACTGGGACTGGCAGCTGTATTATTCCTCCCGCTCCCTGGACACATTCAAAGGCAACTGAACGACTCGGCAAGCGCCGGTCCCTGAGCCAAGTACCTGCCTGTTTATTTTTACTTTCTGTCATTTTCCCTCTTTGTCTGTTTTTTTTTCTCTCCCCATTTTCCTTTCTTTTCCTTTGTCTCTCTTCCCATCTCTCGTTTTTGTTGTGCTCTCTCACAAAACGAACAATTTCTCTGTCCTAAGCATTACACCTTCATGCAGTGTTTCAACCCAGACGAGTTTCTCTCAAGTGAGAGACCCGGCGACCAGCTCTCCGTTGTTGTAAAGAGAAGAAAAAAGGTGAAGCTTTGCAAACTACTTTTACCCCCGAAATAGTCTGCTTTGGCACATGGAATGGTTTCCAGTAGGTTCGCAGTTACTCATCCATTTGCTACTGGCATGGAAATGGAGATGATGTCTGTTCTGGGAGGGAAAAGGACCAATCAGACCTACTTACTGTCAGGAGTTTTTACCATCCTAAAAGCCCCTGCCCAGGGTGATGGACAACAGTAATTTAGGGAGGGAAAATCAGGACATGGCTTTTCTAAAATCTCAACAATGCCAGGCTTGAGCCCTCTCTCACCCAGTCAGCAAGGCTCCTTTACCGTTGCCCTAGCAACAGATCCACACTTCCTCTGACACTGACAAGCGGAGTATAGCAGGAGCCGGGGAGCGTGCCAGGCGTATGCAACACATGCACAATAAAGCAATTTCTATTCATTCATTAGGCTGGATTAAAAAAAAAAGAAGCTCTACCACAAATATGTGACTGGAATTATGTTATGCTAACAGTAAGTCCCTGGTGGAAAAGCTCCCCCAGGCACCATGTTCCCTCTCATACCGAGTTTGTTCTGCTTTGTGGGGCGACTAGCTTCCCACAGGTATTAGCTTTCCTTTGCTCAAAGGGCTTTACTCCTCTCTCTCTCTCTCTCTCTCTCTCCCTCCCTCCCTCTCCCCTCCCTGTGCGGAAGCATTATCCATTCAAAATGTGTGATGATGACATAGTAGTTCATCCGAGATGGATGAGCTTTCACCCATCACAAATGGCGGATGTTTGCATCCTATTGTTTTCAGACCTGCAGCCCTGACTGTGGGATCTCTAAGCAATCCTTTCAGGGCATGGCAACCTGCTCGCTGGGTCTCTGGGAGCTGAGAAATCCTAAATGGAAAAAGCACAGTCCTCTCAGAAATGACATTGTCTCACAAAGTGACATAATACGTTTATGAGTAAAGCACAATCAAACGTTGTAACAGAACATAAAAGAAAGAAAACGATGAAGGAGGCACAAACGACCTTCTCTTCTTAATGCTGCCTGAAATGACTTTGGATTGCCACAAACATGTTGCTCCTCAATAGGCTTTCGGCGGCGGCCATGCAAATGAGCTCATTAATATTAATGATGGGCGTAATTCTTCCAGATGACTGGGGCTGTTCATGGGCCCGCTCACAGCTGGACCCTGGGCTGTGTGTCACAAGCAACTGGGTTTCCAATGCACCCTGTCTCTAGTGCTCTGGCCTTTTACTGCGCTGTTTATTTTTAGGTAGGGCTTTTTTTTTGGGGGGGGGGGGGGTTGGGGGGGGGGTTAGAGGAAACAGAGCTATTGAACCAGTGCTAATTACGCAGTGCTCAGTGTCTATGTGTGCAGTTTGCAGCGATGTGACATTGCATTGCAGCAGAAGCGTGAGTCACATTTTCTGGCAGATGAAACATTTTTCCTGTGTCTGCTAAAAAAAAATGTATATTTTTTTTTCGCAAGGGAAATATTCCCCTCCATCACAAGTCCCAGTCCCAGCTCTGATTTCATCTATTTTTATGTGCTGAACTCCGAGGACCTTCTCCAGGGTGACTCAGTGCATTGTAAGTCCAATTTAAAGGACGACCCACTTCGACGGCGGTATCGCGATTTGATATTTCCAGGTTAAGTGCCTCACGCGAGGAGACCCACGGTGGACGTGAACCCATGACCAAAGTTTAGGAGAGGCGAGGCTGGATCACTCAAAGGTCACCGCACTGAAGGCTCCCCACAGCCCCCCCCTCCTCCTCCTCTCTGTTCTCCATTAGCGGGCGGGCAGACCATCCTCCTGGTTGCACCACCACCTGAACACCCTTATCTCACACCACAGCAATGGGTCGACAGCTGACACTGACTGAACACACTATTAACTCACAGCAGAGCGCACTGAGTTTGTTATCATAATGGCTCCACTTTGAAGCTCTATAACCTAATGAAAGAAACCTGCATCTGCAACCAATATTAATCCACAAGTGATTTATGCCTCTTCCTTGCTGAAGGAGACATCGTTTGTATTCATTTACCTTGTATTTTTTTTTCATGGATTTATTCTTCCTTCAAATGCTTGTCCCTACAGTTCTTTTATTATTTCTGCCAGGCAATACTCCATAACACCCTCTTACAGAAATTGCCCTGCATGATAACAAAGGATGTGCACTTTCGACGGTCAAAAAGAGGTCCATTGGACCAGATGTGTGAAGGGTGGGATAATGATGTATGTCGTCCTGGCGCGCAGGGGGGACCCAATATGGGCGGTGCTTTTATTACTGCCGTACTGCACAATCCCAAGGACAAAGCAAGCATTGGCTTCCAGTTTTCCGCAGGGCTTTAGAGAACAATTAGATGAGAGCAGAAATACAACTGCAGTACTACTTGAGCCTACTCTCACCTTCTCTCTCCCATCCCCCACACACACACACACTCACAAACCCTCACACACACGTTCTCCTCTCACATGTCAGAGACCCTCTCTAGATTCATTTGACAAGTTGTCTTGTGTGCCGTTCAAGAGGTGGTGTGGGAGAGCCTTACTCCCTCTACCTCCAAGGCCTGCTACCTGCTGGTGTTTTCAATCCACTGAACACAGCTGCACTGAACAACAATGGCAATTACAGGTGGAGGAAGAGCGCACGGCTACAAACGCATGCATTATTAAATTACTCATGTTCAGGGGAAATTGTTAACCCACCCAATAAAGATAAATTACAAAAGACGCAGGAGAAAAAAAAACAATCCACACAAACGAAAGAAATCTGTTTGGAAATGTAGAGCACAATGGAAGTGGAGCACTGCAAATAGTCGAGAGCACTTTACACAGACAAAAAAAAAGATAACAGTGACTACCTAATTATGCATTTTATAATTTCAGTCACAATAGAGTGCCCCGGCATTATACCTCCGCCTCATGTACATGCAGCTGTTCCCTTACTGTTTTAATGAAGCAAATAAAAAATAATCACAGCGCTCTTCTTTTATATTCACCAAGCCAAATTAGGATTTCAGGCATCACACAAAACAACACGTTGTAACCACGGAAAGGAAGGATGGCAAATTCACTTCATGGCTCTACATCACGGCTGTTTTAAATGCATAACAAACTCTGGGAATCAGAGAGAGAGAGACAGAGAGAAAGAGAGAGGGGGGGAAAGAGAGAGAGAGAGACTAATTTCTTTCCTCTTATCATGTCTAAGCAACGCTCTCCAGACTCCCTGGCTACACCGCACACTAGAGCAGCTGCCACGACCTTCCGACATTCTCTTTCTCAACACGTCTTCCTCATGCAAGCTTGCAGGACATCCCTGACACACGCCTTTGCTTAAAACCATGCTGCCAGTCTATCACACGCCGTCCTCTTCAGGGAAACGGCCAGCGCCTCCCACTGTTTGCCTTGTAAGTCACACAGTAACATCACAAGACTAAAAGTACATCAACACACTGAAGGGTGCCATGCCCAGCAATCTTAACAATCTTAAACACCTCACCCAATCCAGCACAGGTAACTATCAGTATCTATTTTCATCTAATGGCAGATATACAACTGCTGATGGAGCAGGGCGCAATCGGGTAGTATAAGAGGCACAAAGAGCTGCAATCACACGGCAATGGAGTACTGATTGCCCCTCTTGCCTGTGTTTCCATTAGAGCTGCGCTTTTCAACAAATAACACTGAGTGAGGTATGAACCCAGAGGGCTGGGCCCTCCAAACACACGCCGGTGAGACTACGGCAGTAGATAACGGTGAGAAGGAAAGTCATTTGGGCAGAATTCTTACGCGTTCTGGCATTCTGCGAAGCCAGCTCTGCTCGCCACATTCCTCCAGGAGGGATTTTGAAAACGATGGGCCTCGGGGGGGATGGGATAATTATTAATTGTTAACGCCCTGCAGCCTACGAGCCCAAGCACCCTTTGGAAGAGCGTTCAAAAAGGGAACTTTTCCCTTCCAATTAGGCCATCGCACTTCACACGGGCGGAGAGGCGTGATGGCGAGGCGTCAAAAGGAGCAGCGCTGGCGTTGGCAGTACGATGCGGCAGGCAGGCGGTCGGTCGGTCGGGCTGGAGAGGAGAGGAGAGGAGAGGAGAGGAGGGCGGCCTCCAGGTGCCAGTGGGGTTTCATCACCAGTTGAAGAGAACAGCGTGAATACCGCAAGAGAGAGGACTGGGCGAGGACTGACTTAGAATTCCCACGGTAAATTACAGGAATTAAAATATGAGTCTTCCTAGTGCCTTCCAGAGAGCAGAGAGGGCATAGAAAATATGTGTGGGTGTGTGTGTGTGTGTGTGTGTGTGTGTGTGTGTGTGTGGGGGTGTGTGTGTGTGTGTGGGTGTGGGTGTGTGTGTGTGTGTGTGTGTGGGGGTGGGGGGGGGTTGGTGTTTCTGTCCCTGGACTGTAGGTGTTGAAGGTAATGTTCTGAGATTGTTAACCTTTGAGGCGTATTATGAACAGGCAGGTGACAGGGAGAAATGGAAACCGATGCCACAACTAGGGATGTACCCCGAATCCCAATCCGTTCTTCAGGAAAGCACAAATAATACAATCGACCCAGAGTTTCTCCATTCTCCATCTCCTCCATTATCATTGAGGGGGAAGAGAGTCAGTTCCATGATTGACATGTCTGTGCATCAGCCATTATGCTTCTCAAAATCGATTCATATCATTCTGGACGGCCGCAAGATAAAAATGCCCATTCTGTTTGCAACGTAGGACTTTGAATTCACTAACTAGACATCGACTAGACTAGACTAGACTAGTCTACACATTACTGAAAAGTGATCGCTATATTCTGTTGTCATCGCCCCCCCCCCCCCCGCACACAGCAGGCAGCAGGCCGAGCGCTGAGTGTTCCCGGCGATCACTAAGGGAGACTCTCACATCGAGGAGGAGGAGGAGGAGGAGGAGGAGGCCTCATGTGCAGCAGCTAGCCAGACAAAAGCCTGGTGTGCCAGCTGGATTTCTTTGAAATCCCAGCAACCTATACATCAAAATGAAGCTTAGAACCTGTAGTTTTAGCTCTCTGTGTCCCAGACGAAATATTGAAAAAAAAAACCTGTGTTTTACCTTGTATTTCTGTTTAATATACTATGCTGTATGTATCAGCCATAGGTTTAATTGAATCTTGACTTAGTGCCCACTAACACCCTACCAAGCATTTCATGGTTATTTAAATACACAGCAAAAGGTGATTTGGGTAGCTAGCAATGGACTCAGCTGCACCCCCAGCAAAAAAACTAAAAAGAATGTGGAAATATATTTCATAAATTAATATGAAATCAATTTAATCATCTGAAGGCACAACAATTGCATTGCCAATATATATTTGGTTAGAAAATACATTTGCCTGATTTAATGTGACTTATCCAGTTTTCTATCCAAATACAGATACAGCGAGAGAGATCATTTTGTTGATCGTGAAGATACAGATAAAGATAATGAGCTAGCCAGCCAGTGACAATTCTACCCATTACATTTCAAAGACCTTCTCAACACTTTTCCGCCTATTTAAGGTCTTAGGCCAATAACTAATGCTTCATGTATCTTCATAAATGTTGTAAATGTTGCATTATGGGTACTAAAAATGGGAACTACGGGTAATAAAAAGTGTTACAGAACCTGTTTATTTATACACTAAACTGTGTTACAGAACCTGTTTATTTATACACTAAACTGTGTTACAGAACCTGTTTATTTATACACTAAACTGTGTTACAGAACCTGTTTATTTATACACTAAACTGTGTCACAGAACCTGTTTATTTATACACTAAACTGTGTTACAGAACCTGTTTATTTATACAATAAACTGTGTTACAGAACCTGTTTATTTATACACTAAACTGTGTTACAGAACCTGTTTATTTATACACTAAACTGTGTTACAGAACCTGTTTATTTATACACTAAACGTTGTCACTGATTTCTAATGTGCCATCCCTCACATGGGCGCTCAGTAATGCCTGACCTACAGTACACAACTTGCTTTCTTCAGTCAATACGTAGTATTTGGACTGCACCTTGTTAATGCTAGTAGATCAATAACTTCATTGACTCAACTGACATACGAGGTCATACACAGGTTAAATGAATTCATGATAAATAGTCAATTCAAGTGAAAAACGCTTATGGAAAGACTAGTGAAAAGTAGCGCGCTGTAACTTCTTCTGTAAAGCTCTAAAAGCCCCCAAACAGCCCTCGTTATTGATTAATTACAAGGGAAACAGACTGAGGATTAGACTAATAGGACATCAATAATCATTGATATAATCAACACATGAGAACCCAACAAACACCTGCAAGCACTTCATCATGGTATTTCCAGATTTATGGTAATACCAAGCTGTGAGGCCAATACACCATCTGCAAAGTTAATGCCATTTATTAGCGCGTAGAAACCATTTGGTAAGCCTGGATGTCTTTTTTTTCTTTCTTCCCAGAGCTCTATAGCATGTTGCTGCACTAGAACTAACGGGAGCGTTTCCTGCTTGAGAGGCATAATTCCCCTCTTCTCCGTGCGCATAAAGAAGACATAGTATCTCATTACTGGAGGGATCGTGAGTGATGCCTTTAATTCTGAAAACAGAACCCCAGAACTGTGCTGTATGTCCAATTTACTTCTATAATTTGGGACTATATGTGTGCAACCTAATATAAATCTCCTGCTGTTTTGATGAAATGCATTCCCCTGCAGTATATCTAGATTGAACTGTATCCATGTGTCGGCGCATGTGCAGTACACTGAATTAAATGAATCAAAATTATTTGAATGTGTGAAAACAGTCTTTCGCTCCCTACTTTATATTCTCCAGAAAAATAAGAAAGACATTGGGAGAAAAGCAGCCCCCATAAAACAAATGTTAATAGATGGCAAGCCTCTGTGTTAAGAGGAAGCTGGTGAGCCCCACTCTTTATTTCAATGCTAATTCTCATGTCAAGATGTCAGAATGCAGCCCTGTAGGGGATGCAGACTTTTTTTTTCATATCATTTCTGCCTGTCACGCAGAAGAGAAAAAAAAACAACACCATTTTTGTAAAGCAACCAAAAAAACTACTTTGATAAGAACTCCCTATAGAAATAGCATTGCATTAAGTTCAGAAACGTATTCGCCCGCCAATGTGCGCCGGCGCTCAGTCGAGACTTCAGCTGAAGTGAAAGTCGGCGGTGATGGCTCGGCATTTCTCCAGTATTTTCCTTACATTGTTCCTGAGAGAGGAAAACAGTGTCGGGCGTGTCAATAGAGAACATGCGAGGGGGAGAGTGCTCTCCAGCCTGAGAGAAAGAGAGCTTTGGAGCGCACAGAGGCTTGGCTTGAAGAGCCAAGACAAAAAAAGCTACAGTGAATCTGTTGAACTAAAACTTTGATTCTCCAACTTTCAAGTAATTTGACCATTTTAAATAACAGTTTAACTGCTCTTTATTTGACTTGCTTTTAGTTCCTCTCATGTTTGACTGGACACCCTTGATACTTGTGAGGATCTGGCCCTGACATCCAATCCTGAATTAGAGCAGGTGCCTCATATATGAGAGCGCTGTTGTGATGTGACAGGCATATGAACCTGTTGTGATGTGACAGGCTTATGAACCTGCAGAGGTCTTTATATTCGCTGGCTTCACTCTAATTCACCTCACACAAAGAACCCAGAGTCAGGGATACGATGACCTTCAAGACTACCTGGCCATTGCCAGTGTGCCCTTTGCACTTCATAACCAATGAAGCTCCCCGCTTTGAGCAACAGAGCGGACCTTTCGCCTCTTCTTTATGTATGCGTATGATGACACAGACTGCAACGGACAGTTTTTCGGTCAGGACATTTTAATGTGACACAGCTGAAATGTGTCACATTCCTGACAATTTGGTACGGCTCCCCGTGTGTAAAGCATAGTGCGCTGATGGCAAATCTTGCCAAGAGGACAACCATTGTACAGAAATCTGAGAATGTCTGAAGCTTTTTTTTCCCCACATTCTTCTTTGAACTATCCAGGAATAGATGCCAAGCAGAGATCCAATCTCACGCCCCTTGTGCTGTTAGTCACCGCCAACGCCTAGCATCAACCATTACTTGGGTTTTAATCAGTGTCTGGAGCAGACACCAGGGAGGCAAACAAACACACTCCACCTCTGTATATGTGGACCTCCTGAGGAGATATCATTTCATCCTGCACTTACTTCCACAAGCACTCCTAATCAGTCAAGTGGTTTCGGCGCTTAAGATTACCTGACAAAAGCGGCACTCCTCTCTCTTTCTCTCGACTCTTAATAGAAATCAATATCAGCAGCCTGACACATTGTTCTGGCTGAAGCCAGGGCCAGAGACCATGAAATGACTGATAAACTGAGGCTGCATTTATGCAGTGAGAGGCACCACAATGCTTACACGTCGCTCTCTTGGATTAGGGAAATTTGGAATTACTCATTCATAATTTTCTTGGAGGCTGGTGTGGCATAGAAAATGGCTGGCATTAATAAACACCACAGCACTCTTCACACAATTCACATTAACAGCCGTCAAGGGAGCCCAGAACTTTTAGCATGTTAGTCTTGCTATGTGTGTATATATATATATATATATATATATATATATATATATATATATATATATATATATATAGGGAGTAACTCTCTCCCACAGGAACCCTTTTCTCAGCTGCTGAAATGCCTTGTTGGAATTCCAGCCCTTTTCCTTTGTTACAAGATGATGCAATCTTGTAACACAATTCTTGCCCGCCTAGCTGACCAATCAGAGCACACTGGCCTTATTTGGAAGGGGAGCTTAAAGACACATGAGCTCTAACTTTCAAGCAGAAATTCATGACCTCTTGTTTCTCTGGGGTATAAATATGAGGTGACACAGAGTCCAAATTCCCTTATTCATTTATCAAAACACAAATCGAATAAGGGAAACGTGTGTTGACCTTTATAAGACAGGGAATGGCTATAATAAAATAGCTACTGACCTGTAAATGCCCATATCTACTATTAGGGCAATAACTCAAATGTTCAAATCAACTGGAGCTGTGGAAAACTTACCAGGAAGAGAACCCAAGTTTATTTTGCCCCCACACACAGTGAAGAGGATGGTAAGAGAGTCAAACAAATCCCCAAGGATTACTGTTGGAGACTCAAATGCCTAACAGATTATTTGGAGGGCATTCCAGAAAAAAAAAACCTTTCCTGTCATTAAAGCACAAACCTCAGGGCCTGGAGCTAAACACTACAGAGGCTTTGACTGGAACCGTGTTCTATAGTCAGATGAAACAAAAAATCAAGCTTTTTAGTCCCCTGAGTATGGTGGAGGGACTGCTGTGGGGCTGTTTTTCCTCCAAACTGGGGTTATGGTTATGGTATATGGCATCATGTACTCCATGACATACCAGGATATTTTAAATGAAAATCTGGCTGCGTCTGCCAAGAAACTAAAACTGGGTTGTCGTTGGATCTCCAGCAGGACAATGATCCAAAGTGAAAACTTGTGGGGTGAGCTAAAGAGGAGAGTGCAGAAGAGAGGACTGAGGACCCTGGATGATCTGGAGAGATCCTGTAAAAAGGAATGGGCATAAATACCCTATTTTGTCTTCTCCAAACTGATAAGATGTTATAGGAGAACACTCGTTACTGTTTCATTGGCTAAGGGATGTTGTACAAAGTGCAGGGGTGCCAATAATTCTTTTTTGATGAGATTTTTTTCTCAGAAATTTACTTCAATTAAAGGTTGGGTTTTTCTCATTCTTTCAGTGTGCGCCTAAACTAAAGATTAATTTTGTTAACCCCTTTTACCCATCTTTACCAGACGTGCAAATAATTGTGGAGGGGACTGTATGCGATAAATATTCTTTGAGCGAGGTTGTAGCGATGCAGCTATGGATTATCCTACTTAAGAGCTGACCTCCTGGAGTTTGCAGCGAAGAATGAAGGACAAAGACTGTATCAACTGGAGCATGGGGATATTACAACAGTTCCAAGACCTTGAGAACTCGAGCAGATTAAAATGATTGAAATCTCATTTTTCCCTCCCTCTTCATCTCCCCCTCTCTCTCTCTCTCTCTCCCTCTCTCGCTCCCTTCCCTCCCTTCTCCTCATCTCTCTCTCTCTATTCGACATTCCCCTCCAGTGGACTGTGTCCCGCTTTCTGCGTGTTTATTTCTAGAACAAATAGTCATGGCTTGTGCAAGCCTGTGAGGAGCAGGGGCTCCGAGGATTGTCTGACACAAATATCAAACTCAGGGACGACACATCGCGCTCACGGTGAGGGCAGGTGGAGGAGGGCACTGAGAAAAACAACTCCAGTGCTTCAGTGTGGTGACAGGTCCTCCCACTCCCACCAGGCCACATCAGGACAACAACCGGCGCTTCACAAACTTTACTAAACACCTTGTGACAGTACCATGCAGGTAGTAATGTCGAACAGCCCCCCGAAAATGTCAACCGACCTCAAAGAATTTGCAAGCTTGGGTTGTAAATGGTGTCAGGAGATCATAGTAAGAAAAATAAATGAAATATATATTTTTTTTTTGACCAAAAATCTTTTTCCAAGGTGACATATGTTAGTGTGTTTTCAGGGCCACAGATATCTCCTGTGTTTTTTTTTTTGTTGTAGATGATGTCATTTTGTAAGCTCTGGCTTCAAAGGCATGCTGCTCGTGACATGCCTAGGGTGGAGCCGGAATCACATGGAGTCAGTCACACAGGGGAGAGTTGCCACGTGACCTGGCACCAGTACAGGAGAGAGCGATCTTACCATCCACGCATGCCGGCCTGGCTCTCGTGGTCCCGGCGATCTGTCCTTTCTTGCAGGCACACCTCGCTGTCTGTCTCGCGATGGTCCTCCGTGGCAGACTGTCTTTGTCAAAGGTGACAATCTCACAAGTGCCAGCTGCCAGCTGACCTGCAGACACATGTACAGACAGAACCGCATGTCAGAGAAAACAGCATCACACTCTCACACTCATCTTTTGAACAAATAGAGTACATTCACCCTCTACATTTGCACTGTATTGCCTGAAAGAGATCGTGTTTTGAAACACAGCCATGGTCTTGGGTCCAGGCTTATCTTGGGAACCATTTGACATGTCTGAGCTGCCTGTTTACTGCCCATTAGTGAAGTGCATTAATACAAATGAACGGTATAATCAAAGCAGCATCCTGGGAATTCAATTATAGCACCTTTGACCTCCGAGCCCCAGCTGCTCATAAATTAACCTGTGGCTGTCGGAGTGACCCCAGGTCCTGTCCACGGGGAGCCTGCTGTTGGTGCCAGCGCGGGTTATTTTGATTGGCAGTCGGGTCAAAATGGTGACTTAACCTGGCCTACCTTCACAGGGTAAAGGTTTTTAAAACGTAATTAACTCAAGTCTCAGGTCACCTGCAGGGTAATAAGAATCCATCACACTGGGCGTGCCATGCAAGGCTTTGACATGAGAAACAAAACCTTTCCCCTAACAAGACAAGTTTATATGTAAAGATCACTTAGATGTGATGGTGTTCAAGATATTCTATGACAAAGATGTGTGTAGAACACAGTACAAATCATGGTTCCCTCTCTGCTAGGCGGATGTTGGTCCACAAACAGCCATGTGCTAATCTCAGTAGCTCATTTATACCATTCTTCATTCAACAGCATTCGTTCATAGCCTAAAGCATGCTTCAACATAAACAGCATGTTTTTTTTCAGAATTCTTTCTATAGCTTCTATATTTTCACATTCTACGGAGGGATGGAGAGATGACAAACACATTGCGTGAGGTTGTAAATACAGCAAGTGTGTTTTGTTTCTTTCTAAATGAGAGACCTCTGCACCTCTGGACCCTTTTTTTAGTCAAATGCTCAATGAACATGAAAGGAACATCAAGTCTGGAAGTCATTTTCTATGAGCTTGGAAACAGTCATTTTCATGTTTGAGATGTAGCCTGAAACCATGTCATAAAGAAACAAGTGTGATGTTTGTTTATTTGTCACTCGGAAATATCCAATCAATTTCGGCATGGTTCTGTGAGCAATGATGAACAAAGTCATCTTCTGGCTAAACATAGACTCTCTCTATCTCTCACACACACACACACACACACACACACACACACACACACACACACACACACACACACACACATACACAAACACACACACACACATACACACACACACACACACACACAAACAGACAAACACACACACACACACAAGTACATACACCTACACACTGTTTGTTGGTCAAACCCACCTCTCCCCCCTTTCTCTCTCTCTCTCTCTCTCTCTCTCTTTCTCTTTTTCTCTGTTTCTCTCTCTCTGCCATCCCAGAGCCAGGCAGCACTTATCAGCCTTATCATTACTGAGAACACTTTTAAATGGATGCAAATGTGTGGCGATGGAGTGATGTGTTGTTGTGATGTTGGCCGCCTTTGCTCTGCGTGATGAAGGGCTTTTAATCCTGCATGTCACTCCCAGCAGGAGCCTCTGACTGAGAGAGATGGGAGAGCTACTGCTACCGTGTGCCTTTCTTCTCTTCTCTTCTCTTCTCCTCTCTTCCCTCTCTCTTCTCCTTCTCCTTCTTCATCATCATCTTTTTTCATTTAACTCTGTCCTCCTCCTCCTCCTCCTCCTCCTCCCTGTTCTTCTTTCAGGTTGCTAGATAATAGCTTGTCATGTGTGTATTGCATCAAGGGAGAGTTTTTTTTCCCCTCTCCAACACCCTTCTGCAGTGAATGCAGACTGAGTTTTGTCTGTCAGCTCCCTTTGAATATTTTCCCTGTGTGCCACTGGAAATATTTTCTCATTTCTTTTTTACATAATATTTTGCGTGGCTTCGGAGTTGTGCCTCTGTAATATACCCCGAGCAATAGGGTATCATCTGAAAGACTCCAGCTGTTATTAGCTGCAATCTCCTCTGCTGTCATCACCCCTCTCCGCTGGTGATGGATCCAGACAATTTATTAACAACAAAGAAAGTCTGTGTATATATCTATATATAAACCGCATATGACAGATCACTGCATCACTGCATGTAGTCCTTGCTTGTGCCCTGAGCTCAGAATATATTAGATCATTACTGGGTTCTATGACTCTGGATTGTATATTGCGAAATTACTGACTAAGATGAGAGGCTACCGAACAGATCTTTTTGGCCCTTCAGTTTATTTTCATTAGATGACCTCGGTTGGATCTCAGGTTTGAGCTCCATGAGTAAATCTCTACAGGCTATGCTGTCGTGTGAGATGTTTGATGTTATACTTTCATCAATTCTTCTAAATCAACAAACCCATTATGTTCCATTACGGTTTCCCCCCGTCAAGGACAGCTGTCAAACTAATATACTGCAGTCAATATCATTACACGCCAGGAAATCAGCCTGGCTCCTGAGGGAATAGAAATACATACATTCCCACATATTCAGACAACACATTGACTTTTCCTTCCATTAGAGTCATTTGACAAATGTTCAGCATTACAAGCCCAAAAACCAAAACATGGTTTGTTGTCACGTTTGGACAGACTGCCGAATTTTGGTCTTCACAGATCTGTGATCCTTAGGCCGTCAGTACCAATGCACGTATCTCCTCTTCGACCTGTGCATGCATACATGCAAACTTCAGGTTAATGGCACACTCCTGCTGAATCTCAGACTTCACTATTTATAACTTGAGTGGTTTGCATTCTCCCGGACACATTTTTGAAAAGCTGAGCAGCAGGAAGTCACTTATAGAATAGCGGCAGGCTCTGTAATTGCACAGCCCTTTAAAAAAGGAGGACACCTGATTGTCCACCCATTAGAAACCTAAATGGCATTAAAAATAAACATATGACTGATTCGACATTTGTCCTGTGCATGGGCACATACTTTACTATTTTAAAAGATGTTATGAGTCCTTGCGGTTAGTTAGATAACCTCTCCTTCTCCTTCTCCTTCTCCTTCTCCTTCTCCTCCTCCGCCTCCTCCTTCTCCTTCTCCTTCTCACAGCCTTCAGCTACAAAATAACAATGTGCTTTACAGCAGATAGACCTGAGCCTACGACTTTGGGTTGGTGTCTTTTCTACACACAGTACTACACATGACTGGGATGGGCTGTGGGTCGGTGTCTTTTCTACATACAGTACTCTACACATGACTGGGATGGGCTGTGGGTCGGTGTCTTTTCTACATACAGTACTCTACACATGACTGGGATGGGCTGTGGGTCGGTGTCTTTTCTACATACAGTTCTACAGCTCAGAGGTTCTTTGCAGATATAGCTGTGGGTCAGACTTGCCCATCTGCCACACAAAATGCAAAACGAAATGAATAATTAAATAAAATAGTATATAAAGACTATATTATTACTGTATCACATTTCTGAACAGTGTTTGGTTTTCCAAAGCTTTCTCAAAATACTCTATGTATGTATTAAAACATTAGCACTAGAAATAATTGACATGCTAACTAACTGAAGAGACACAGTTAATTATGACTGCAGTGGTAGCAATGCTTGTTGCCAGTGGTTCATTAGAGCACAGTATTTGCAGAGGGATTTGAGAATGGATATTTGGTCATCCTCTGCCTCTCGTCCGACCGTCCAGAAAAACACATTGACAACACACACACACACACACACACACACACACACACACACACACACACACACACACACACACACACACACACACACAGTCTCACCAATCTCCCAAATAATAATATCTGCAGTACAAAATATGTTTGTGGTAGTTTTTTTTGTCCTAACAATGGCCTCTCTGTACAGCACTGCACAGCCTTGCCTGGCATTAGCAGACTGACAGTGATGTGCTGGCACCTTTCGAGAATGACTAAATCAACATACAGATGTTCCGAGAAAAGCCAAACAGCAAGCTGCGCACCCAAAATACAATTTGGATAGGAACGCTGAATTAGTGAAACCTTGATGCCGTTGCCTACCCTCTGGCCTGGCGGGGTAGCTTTAAATGATGCCTTTAACAAGCCTAATCAGGCCAGGCAAGAGCCAGCACAGCTTCTCGGCACAGCTCATCCCTGGTTCTGATAGCAGTCGACCGCCGGCAGCCGCACACCGACTCCAATTTCGCTGCCAGTGCCTAGCCAGCAGGAAACAGCACATCTGCCGGCCATACCGTACAGCATGTCAGTGAGGAATGCAGCGCACAGGGCTAGGATATGGATGTTGGGACGGGGCCAAGAAAACCTCAACTTACAGTAGTGTGAGCATTTTCCCCATCACTGATTCAGCCGGATTCAATGTGCAGTTTATCACACAACAGGCTTCAGACCCAGCCTTTTACAGCCACGCAGACACATTACGGCTCTGTCAAAGCTGCCAGGATTCAGAAAAGTTCCGCAGACAACTCTCATTACAACCGCTCTCGTCACATGAAGTGAAAGTCCTGTCTATCCAATCCATTTTAGGCAAAGTCAGTTGTTCGGTACGCTTCAGTGACTACTGGAACGTTTCCAAGAGGTGATTTGATTTTCCCTCAATGTCCCTTTTTCCATTGTGAACCCACACACACAAAGCAACAAACACACACACACACACACACACACACACACACACACACACACACACACACACACACACACACAAACAAGCACAAACAAGCACACACAAGCACACCCACACTCACAGACTCATGCACACACACAAACATATCTTCATACACACAAGCGTTCATGCACACACACTTAATTGGAGCTGCAGAGTTAGCGCCTCACTGACTACACTGAGGTATGACAGCTTTGTTTCAGTAGTGTGGTTACACTCTCTCTACTGTGTTTCTCGCCTGTGTTTCAGTATTGTGGTTACACTCTCTCTACTGTGTTTCAGTAGTGTGTTCTCGCCTGTGTTTCACTATTGTGGTTACACTCTCTCTACTGTGTTTCTCGACTGTGTTTCAGTATTGTGCTGTCTCCTGTGTTTCAGTAGTGTGCTCTCTCCTGTGTTTCAGTATTGTGGTCTCTCCTGTGTTTCAGTAGTGTGGTCTCTACTGTGTTTCTCTACTGTGTTTCAGTATTGTGGTCTCTACTGTGTTTCAGTAGTGTGGTTACACGCTCTCTACTGTGTTTCAGTATTGTGCTCTCTACTGTGTTTCTCTACTGTGTTTCAGTAGTGTGCTATCTACTGTGTTTCAGTAGTGTGCTCTCTACTGTGTTTCAGTATTGTGGTTACACGCTCTCGACTGTGTTTCAGTAGTGTGTTCTCTCCTGTGTTTCAGTATTGTGGTTACACGCTCTCGACTGTGTTTCAGTATTGTGCTCTCTACTGTGTTTCTCAACTGTGTTTCAGTAATGTGCTCTCTCCTGTGTTTCAGTATTGTGCTCTCTCCTGTGTTTCAGTATTGTGCTCTCTACTGTGTTTCAGTATTGTGGTTACATGCTCTCTCCTGTGTTTCAGTAGTGTGGTCTCTACTGTGTTTCAGTATTGTGCTCTCTACTGTGTTTCTCTACTGTGTTTCAGTAGTGTGGTTACACGCTCTCCACTGTGTTTCAGTATTGTGGTCTCGACTGTGTTTCAGTATTGTGGTTACACGCTCTCTACTGTGTTTCAGTAGTGTGGTTACACGCTCTCCACTGTGTTTCAGTATTGTGGTCTCGACTGTGTTTCAGTAGTGTGGTTACACGCTCTCTACTGTGTTTCAGTATTGTGCTCTCTACTGTGTTTCAGTATTGTGCTCTCTACTGTGTTTCTCTACTGTGTTTCAGTATTGTGCTCTCTACTGTGTTTCAGTATTGTGCTCTCGACTGTGTTTCAGTAGTGTGGTCTCTACTGTGTTTCAGTAGTGTGGTTACTACTGTGTTTCAGTAGTGTGGTCTCTCCTGTGTTTCAGTAGTGTGGTCTCTACTGTGTTTCAGTATTGTGGTCTCGACTGTGTTTCAGTAGTGTGGTTACACGCTCTCTACTGTGTTTCAGTATTGTGGTCTCGACTGTGTTTCAGTAGTGTGGTTACACGCTCTCGACTGTGTTTCAGTAGTGTGGTTACACGCTCTCTACTGTGTTTCAGTATTGTGGTCTCGACTGTGTTTCAGTAGTGTGGTTACACGCTCTCTACTGTGTTTCAGTATTGTGCTCTCTCCTGTGTTTCAGTATTGTGCTCTCTACTGTGTTTCAGTATTGTGGTCTCGACTGTGTTTCAGTATTGTGGTCTCGACTGTGTTTCAGTATTGTGCTCTCTCCTGTGTTTCAGTATTGTGCTCTCTACTGTGTTTCAGTATTGTGCTCTCTACTGTGTTTCAGTATTGTGCTCTCTACTGTGTTTCAGTATTGTGGTCTCGACTGTGTTTCAGTATTGTGCTCTCTCCTGTGTTTCAGTAGTGTGGTCTCGACTGTGTTTCAGTATTGTGGTCTCGACTGTGTTTCAGTAGTGTGGTTACTGTTTATAGTAGATTGCCAACTAAAAACACTGCAGTGTGTGCTAAAGAATGAGTACAGAAACAAGACCTCCAAAGGTGGGTAAAGGGAGAGGGGGGGTGGGGGGTGGGTAAAGGGAGAGGGGGGTGGGGGTGGGGAAGAACAAATCCACCCTCCACCCTTCCCTTCTCCCAACAGTCTTGCCACTGCACACATTCATAGATGCTGCTGTTCTGTAATTAAGTGCATTTACAGTCCCAGAGGATCCGCAAATGGGCCAGGCTGGCACCGCACCTTAAACGCTGCATGTTTTCCCCCCAGGTTAAAGCCCTTCTCGTGTGAAACCAGGCCCATTTCTCACCCCCCGCGAAGGCGAGGCCCGGAGGAGGCGAGGCCCGGACGCCCAAAGGTAGGGCAATTTATCTGTGGCACATAAGCAATAATCACCGTTGGCCGAGCAGTGTGGGAGCGGGAGTCCATGAGTCCATTCATTGGGCCTCATCAGCATGCTGTGGGAAGACTCCCGGACTGCAGTGATTGAATGCCGCCTCGAAACGGTCTGTCTTTAATCTCCTTCTCATTCAGCTGGTCTGCACTCTCAGCCTCAGCTGTATGATAAAGACTCTCACATCCTCCCTCCTTCTGTTGGCCTCTCTCGCTCCTGCTCTTCCTCTTAGCCCTAAACCTCCAAACCCTCAATAAAACATTAACAGATATGAGCTACACGCCTCCTCTTTTAGAAAACAACCACAACAAAACAGAGGCGTAGGCAAATAAAGATGTTGCACTTCCTGTTGTACTTCCTAGGAACTGTGGGTTTGAGGTGTTCAACATTCATCTGTAGTGGACAGCATAATGGAAGTAAACAATATACTGTTGAAAAGGTCTTTTCCAACACAGCATAAGCAAGCAGGAAATTTGACAAAACACCATGAAATTGCCTTTGAAAGGATCCGAGCCAACTGGTTGTTGAAGCATGCAATTATGAAATGTGTAACAAGTTGTAAGCATTAAACACAATCTGCAGCAATCAAATTACTTGACTGGGGAAAATCAATCAGTGAAAAACTCTGAAAACAGGACAGACACTCCGCATTTGACCTTTTTGATTTATTGTCTGAAAAATTGTGCAGCAAAATTAATAAAAAAGAAATATAAACGAGTCCAGTTTTTGTCCGTAGGTCTCCACCCTTAGGCTGACAGTTCATCAACAGGTCACTAATCCACCCCAGACAGTTTGAGGAATTCAAATGAGCTCCATGAAGCACCCTTAATCATCACAGTAATCACTCTGACAATTGACGGAGTGACAGCGCTCACATAGGCTACTGGGCACCACTCATCTGATATGTATCTCAGTGACTTCAATGGTGACTCTGCAAACTCCCCCTGTTCTGTTATCCATCTCCCTCGAAATAACCAAGCAAATAAATAAATATCTGAAAGAGCTGTTTGTATAATGAGGGGAGTAATATTTTTAAAAGGGCTTTTATAGAGCACTTACCCCTAACAATCTAAGCCCAGTGGTAATTTGAGAGGTTGTGCTGTGATACATGCTGGTCTCAGTGCAGTGCGCTGGTACGAGCTCTCGAACAGAGAGGTATCTCATCTCCCATGCGACCGCTAGGCTTTTGAAGGACACATCTGGGTTGAGATGTTTCCCACTCTCTTAACCTCAAGGTCTGTTGTCCACTGCCGTGTCGGAACTATCAATGTCTCGTCTCCCACATGCTAGGTTATCTTATGACATCCAGAGAGCAACAGACTTTCAAAAGCCTAATTGCAGGCAGCGGCTGTAGGAAAAAGCTGCTGGTTATATTTCACAATTATGGTTCCGACAGAGTTTGGTCAGACATTTGCTCATGAATATTTAGGCCTTTATGAATATGCATTAGGTTTGCCAAAGTGGCAGTGTTGACGTTGAGATTTATGAGTTTACATGGGACGTAATTACAATGCGGGCTATAACCTGCCTTTGAGGCAAGGAAAAAAAGACACTTACACACCGCACTAAATCTGGCCAGGAATGAGTTGGAGATGCTGAGCCAAACAACAATCTTTCCTCAAGCGCATCTTGCAACAAAATTTTCATTTCTTTTGTGTTCTGTTCAACAGGAAAGGGTGGAGTGATGAGACATGACTGAGATAGACAGGTTGCTTCCTGTTAAGATGGAGCTGTTCCTTGCTCCTTGCTCCTTGTCCTTGTGCTTGTGCCTGCTCCAGGGGGGTTCAAGCACTGGGCTCTCTAAAGCTCCTTGAGACAATTTCATTGATTTGGCGCTATATAAATAAAATTGAATTGAACTGAATTGAATTGATACATTCAACCCTTTTTCTCAGAAAAATGAAATGTCCTCAAAAACTGGACGTTGACCTCGCACCCTAAGAGTACATCCATAGGAACTGTCTTAATGAAATTTTGACAATGGTCTTTATCAGTGATGCAGCATTTCTGTTGAGAGAGTTCTTCAAGGCCATGGATGCTGACAGTAAGAGGGAGACAGAGACCATCAGTTCATCTCCTCCAATGCGCTGCCTGTTTGTGAGAGAAATCCCGATAAGGGCTCTCGCTCCATGCTTCTCCGACACACGGCACCATACACAGATAAACGTGTAGAGAATCTTCAGGCTTCAGCACTCGAGAGACTGAACAAGGGAGAGAGAGTGTTTCAAAAATGTAGGGGGGATGCAATTTAGTCAAGCTTTTGCATACTTTTCAAGCCACAGTTTATTGTCAATCTGAAAAAAGAAACGCACAGCCCATAAAATGTACTGCTAGCACTTTGTATTTGCACGCCTCAAATTCTGTTTTTAAGGAGAATAAATACTCCTCATGAAACACCGAACTAGCTCGTTTTCAGAATATTTGGAGTAAGTTACTGCGAGATCATTTGACCTCCCTTAACTCCAAATATCATTATTAACTCAAAATAGCGTCTCAATTCATTGCCGCAACACAGCAGCATTTACATAGAAAACTGTGCATACCATCATATTTTGGAATGCCATTGTCAAGCGCTCTCAAATCACGACACTACATCTCTCTAAGCTGTCAAGAGGGACACTTTGTGTAGCCTCCTTCACAACAGAATGCATGTGGCATTCGGAGCCCTGGCTTCTGACAGCCTGCTCCCAAATAAACAGTGATTTTGGTGATGCGATGAACCATCTTTAAAACACCCCCCCCTAAAACCAAACGAATCCAGTGAGGTTGTCAAACTGAAGGTGACATAGCCCCTTGCCTAATGATTTCCATGACACGTTAGTGCACTCTCTTCCGTTGTTATTCAGGACCTGTCATTCTCCCTTGAATATGCTCTGATGAATGTTGTCTTCTGCATAACTACAATGGCAGTGTCTTTGGCTTTATTTCACCACAGTGTTAGCGGATTTGTCTAAAGTGATTACATATTTTTGTAAGAGAGAGAGAGAGAGAGAGAGAGAGAGAGAGAGAGAGAGAGAGGGAGAGAGAGCAAGCGAGAGCGACGGAGAAGAAATATTCTATTTTAACACAACACTTGCTCCCTCTCTCCGAATGCCCATATGCATCCCATATGTAATAAAGCTTGGACATGACATGAAGCCCAGACAAGCAATCTGCTCTAATGGAGGTAAGGCACTCAACGCAGCTCAGCATAAATGATAAATTATTCATTTCCTTTCGACACCAAAAACTATTATCAGCTCCTGCTATTAGCAGATGACGGTACCCCATCATTTTGAGCAAGACTAAAAGTTCAATCTTCACATTAAATGTGTTGTAGTACTGTGGTGATGGAAGGCTCGTATGTATGGATGCCTACTGTGTTTGCAAAACAGCATTAGGAAATGATCAGGAAGTTTGTAAATAGCCATGGAGTTCAAATGATGCACTCCAGAAAAAGGAGCTCTAGCACCAGTTAGATGTGATTGGTATTCGCCTCGTGTCTCACTGATGCAGGCCCTGTGATGAGAAGGAGAGAGGGAACATGCTTATCTGTATTTCCACGGTAACCGGGGGGGGGGAATCTCAGCCATGCTCCTCTTTTTCCTCTCTCTCTCTATCCCTCTCTCTCTCTGTCTCTCTCTCTCTCTCTATCCCTGTCTCTCTCTCTCTCTCTATCCCTGTCTCTCTGTCTCTCTCTCTGTCTATCCCTGTCTCTCTATCCCTGTCTCTCTCTCTCTCTCTCTCTCTCTATCCCTGTCTCTCTGTCTCTCTCTCTCTCTCTATCCCTCTCTCTCTGTCTCTCTCTCTGTCTGTCTATGCTCATTACTGCCTGTTGTATGGTAGCCTTACTTTTAGCCTTTCAGCGTTCGCCTCTGTCCACACACTCCCACACTCCACACTCCCCCCAACCTTTCTCACACGCACACACACACACACGCACACGCACACGCACACACACACACACACACGCACGCGCACGCACACGCACACGCACACGCATACGCACACACACACGCACACACACACACACGCACACACACACACACAAAACACACACACACACACACACACACACACACACACACACACACACACACACACACACACACACACACAGAGCCTCACTACTGTCACATATTCCCCTTTCTCCCTCATAATACACCACTGCCTATTCACCTTCACACTGCCCACGTGTTCTTCCTCCCACACTCAAGGTTTCTTTAGTATTTCATCAGTATAATTAGAAGCCAACCCCTCGGTATAATGAGCACAGATGCTCGTCAGTGTTTGTGCGGCAGAGTTGCTCAAGTAAACAAAAGGCCCGGGTTATTATTTAGCAACTCTTAAGCCTGAGTCCACAAATAAGTGCCTGTTATTACCCAGCATTGGAGGACTGGTAATTAACGGCTGTTTTCGCATACAGCCACCCTGTGTGTCCTCTGTGAGAAGGGTCAGCCCCGGCATGGCATGAGATATTCTATATTCTAGACAGACTGAATACCTCAGAGATAATCTCTGTCCTGTGTCTCCTATGCCTCAGCCAATCATATTCCTCATTTACTAGACAACCCCCCCCCCCCCCGCCCCATACAAAAACATGCTCACAGGCATCAAACTTTTTTTATGAGAATGTATCACCATGGCAACCTTCCAAAAAGAACAGTGTTTGAAATAACTGCTTATTCCTTAAAAGGAAAAGAAAAATAAAATTAAAAGAAAAAGCCATAGAAGGCTTGAAATGGAATATGTAATTTTTTGAGCGGTCATCCGTTTGGCATCGGCCCTGTGATCTGTCTGCCGGCTCTGTGGTCAGTGTGACTGCTCAGTTAATGTGCTCTTACAAGCCGAAGATCAGCGTTTCAGTCGGCTTGCCGCAACGTTATTGGTACTGATGGGAAAGTGGAGCCTCACAAAGCGATGAACCCATGTGTAACCTTGTGCCAATTATTTAATTATGGCCAGACACATTTCCACCAACAGCACCTCTTTAACTTGCTACACGCTGCAGCACTCCGCAACGGTTTCAAGTCCATCAATTAGCATCGCAATTTAGCCCAAGCGGTACAACCTGGGCCGTGCACATCACTGAGCTCGCCTCGCCCATCCCAAACTATTAGTGGAGCCCTCTACGCTGTCTTGTACTAGTCTTGTCTACTTGGACATCACGTCAGCATCTCTGTCTCGCAGTTAGGAGGGACGGACGCTCCGAACGGACAGCAGCGGTTTGCTCCTCATCAGTTTTCATGTCCGTCTTAGGCGACATCACCTAGGCCATGCATCACTTTGAATCCATCATGTAACGCCAGCGCCAGGCTCCATGTGGTCGCTGCTGTCGCTGACAGGCCAAGATATAAAGTGCTGCTTTTCTAAGCAACCGTGTGGGAAATGTGAGAGCTTTGACAAACAGTCTTTGCTATGGTAATGTGATATGCTTATGTGGGATGACATAAGGTTGCTGTACTGCTGAGCTGTGCTCAGGAGACTGAGCACATTATTCCAGCCTTGTAGAAACATTTTAATCACGAGGTATGTCTACTTTTAATCATGAGGTATATCCATATTTTGTTTCTAGAAACAGCTTTGAGCTTCAGTGTAAAGGCTCTGTGCTGCAGCGACACTAAAGACACTGTGTCTGTGTGTGTGTGTGTGTGTGTGTGTGTGTGTGTGTCTGTGTGTGTGTGTGTGTGGTGTGTGGTGTGTGTGTGTGTGTCTGCATGTGTATGTAATATCTAAATAAAGATGAGTCAGAGAGGGGGAGACAAACATGGATGCACAGGCTTAGGTAAAGGTGTATGTTTAAAGGGTGACCTCTTGGCACAGCTGGGAGCTTGTGTGGGGTATAATATATGCTCGAAGTAAATCGCTCTGACAGGACCTACACGCAATTGTTTCCCTTTCCCATTTGATTTAAGCAAGGGCATTCTCACTTCTGCATCCCACAAGCCCTGTTTCTTTCATCTCATTGGGTGTGATATTATCCTTGGGCTTGTGTGGAGCACAAGGTATAATTTATTGTCTGTTCAGCACAGCAAATTTGCAAGCCCGGCATATTTCATTTGCTGTATAAATATCATTATTAAGATATGAAGTTCACTTTTGCCTAGGCTGTGTGGCACAGCTATCTCATATTCTGATTCACAACCTAGCTCTGGCTTTTACTGTGATAGTCCCAGAGTTATGAAATCTGTGAGGTTATTGGTGTGGACATGGGGACAGAGTCAATGGGATCTCAGGGATAAAGAGGCAAAGGCAATATGAGTGAACTCACATGCACTCAGTCTCAGGTAAACCATACACAGACACTTCACATGACGGATCAAATATTAAGCAACTGGGTGACCAGTGACAGGCTTTGACATCTGACCACCCGAGTGGATATGAGCTGTCAAGATTGCATCACTCAATATCAGCAGCCTACATCTAGAGTGTTGAAGCCATGGGAGGGGATGACATATTCAAGAAGATGCCATTACCTCCCTCAACTTTCTTTCTCAAACACTCTTCTTTAAGTTTCATAATGTGGCCAGATTTGAAAGGTCTCCTACCAGTATGAATAATAAATCAATAAATCAATAAATCAATCCTAAATCAGAAATGAGGAATATGAACTATGAAAAGTGATCATTGGGCAAAACCCTTTTTTTCCATTATTAACAGGCAAAACTCATGCAAACAGCAATTACTGTAACCAATTGGTTAATTTGGCTTACAGCCAAGAGGAAGGTGTGATATCATCTCTCTAGTCTTCCCGTAAGATCTACCGGTATGTGTAGAAGGTAAATGGCCATCACGTCAGAGACAGAGATCAGGTATAAGTAGAGGGTAAATGGCCATCACCTCAGAGACAGAGATCGTTCGGTTCTAGTCATTTCTGTCCCCCTTGATCCTTCCCAATCAGGTATCATAACGCCGTGCTTTTCTCTCCCAAAGCCCCTCATAAGAGCCCCCCCCCCAAGAAAATAGATTGATGTATAAGTATCTTCCAACTGAAGGCTGCATGACATTAACAATATTCAAGGAGAATTTCTTTTCCTATCTCCGCCTAAGCAGCATGCATGACACAGTAACCCCTCCTGGCTCCCTCTCCATCTCAGTGCGACCGCAAAAACTGTGCCACTTTGGCTATTCCAAAATTAACATGCTTTTCAAATGAGCGAATTACATGGAACGTGATTATCCCGTCTGCACTGTGAAACGGCTGTGGAATCTCATTTCATTTTGCACTTATTTGTTGGAAAGAGGCTGATTACGGTGCCATATGAGTCTTTGATCAAGGCACTAAAGATTTGTCGCTTTCTCTCCATGACTAACGTCCATGGGCCAACAGCATCTCCAGCCGCTATAATCAGCAATGAAATTAGAAAGCAAATGAATATGTGTCACAGAAAGGTTTATTGCCTTTCTCCATTTCTGAGAAAAAACATCTTCCCACAGCACTGGTTCGGGATTAAATTGTGGCCAGCATGCAATTTATTCAAGGATGTGAGGCTAAGGGGAAGTGACATTCAGTGTTATAAGATATTCATTAAATGCCATTGCCTTTAATTCCGTTTCAATTGAAAATAAGGATAACAATCATGTTGAGGAGCGGGGATTAGGCCAAGAGCGGATGTTGTTTTCCTATAGGTTGTTCCAACAAAAAGAATGATCACCACCAAATAACTTGAGGAATAAGCCTGCGTGGAGGAGAGAGGGTTGGCTAGTCCGGGCTGTGATCGATAATGCCTCTATTATGCCCCCCACTAAAAAGGATATGTACCTCATTTCAGAGTGCTATGGCCCTGATCATATTAAATGTATTGTTTCTTAAAAGCTTGAAGCAGTGGCATGAAACTTTTAGTGGGACAATCAACTACATCAAGGTTATGTTCCTCCTCCGCAGGATGACTTTCAAACCACCATAAGTCATCCTACATACAAGAGATAGAAGGTGACTGCGGTGTAGCACCATATACAACAAATGTACACTTGATGCAATCGAATGCATTACTAAGCATGGTTTTATGGACAAAATGGAAGACCTAAAGCAGGCCTCCACTTGAAGGCGGTGGCAATATAACAAGCATGAAGAACTGAGTGGCGAGCGAACGAATGGCCATGAACTTAAGAGTTTTCACTCCTTGGAGTGAGTGGAGATTCCCTGTGTGAGCGTAGCACTCACAACATGATCTACCTTATTTATGAGAAATTGAACAGCGCCCTTTTAAATTGTAATGATTGATATCTTGCCAATGCAGCAGGAGCATCGCCTGGCTTCCGCCCTCAGAGGAAAATGCTGATATGAGAAGATGGTCCTCCCACTCTCTGACAGGTCGATTAGACAAATGACCCTCCAGGCTCTAACCTCTGGGACCAGTCCTCCTCTGTGGCTCTCATGTGAGACAAGTTACCAAAATGATCAGATATGGAAAATAATTCCAACATAACAAATCTGCATAAGTGTTAGGCACAAGCGCCAGTCGGAGCTGTGATCCCATATGTAAAAGCTCTTGGTACTTTAGCACATTCGACACCCGAGAGCATCCTTTCAGGGGCCATTGAGCTCTTGTGCAGCAGTCCTTAAGAAAGAGCTTTACCTCTCCAGGTTGCTGGGAGTTGGACAAAATAAAGGATTTTCCACCACAGCGGTGCTGAGCCCATTTGCATCTGTGTGGAGGTGTATTACCACCACGTTAAACGGCAAGTATTATCTTTATGTCACTTCAGCCTGAAGCAGCACTCAAGGGCAAAATTGCCAAATCCCTCCATTCTGCGGGTTTAAGTGTCTTTGGAGGAGCACTACTGATGAATAAGCTTTACCATCTGTAAGCCACACGACCACCTCTCTGTAATTGCACCACAGTTCACCAGCACATTAACCACAATTAGGCAATCAGTATCTCACTGACTCAAACAAACACCCCCTTAGGATGGCTCTGCAAAGGCATCTTAAGCTGTGATCAGTCAGGCTGTGATTTCAAGTAAACGGAAGCGTACAGTAGGAAAGAGGACAACAGAACTTGAGGTTACGGTTTCCAAAGGCTGCTTTGAAGCTAAGGTTATCAGGGCTGAGGCCACGTAACAAGAGCGCGTAAAAAGGGTGTGAGTTAAATACTACGGCAACCCCAAACTCATGAGGTCCCACTCATTTTAAAACATCCAATTGGCCATAAAGTGTCATCAATGCTATGCTAATGTTAAGATTCTTCAAAGTCATTTTGAAGAAGCCTTAAATCATCAAAGTTATCAACTCTCACTGGAAATTCAGTTGAGCTACAACTACATGTGAGAGAATATTATGAATCCAAAAGAGCTACAACTACTCGTGAGATAATATTATTAATCCAAAAGAGCTACAACTACTCATGAGATAATATTATGAATCCAAAAGAGCTACAACTACTCGTGAGATAAAATTATTAATCCAGAAGAGCTCTAACTACACGTGAGATAATATTATTCATTCTACTGCTGTTTTACTGCTTGTTCAATCACAATACACAATATATCAGTACCATCGTCTGGTGAAAAATGTCTCTGAATCCTATGTGTATGATAATAAGACCAAAGAATACATTTCCCTCCTGCTAAATTGGTTTGGAAAATATCCACCTATAAAGGAAACTGTAGCCATTCTATATAAGAAAACAAAACAAAAGCCATATTAAGAGATTGGTATTCATCATGCTCTCCCTATGGTTGTCATTATTCGCACCTAGCATTCATATCACAACACTGTCTGCAGTGGATTATGACTTTCATTTGCCTCAGAGAACGTCATTTCACTACTGTCTACTACTATATCTGACCTCCATGAAGGTGTGAAATGTATGTGTGTGTGCGTGTGTGTGTGTGTGTGTGTGTGTGTGTGTGTGTGTGTGTGTGTGTGTGTGTGTGTGTGTGCGTGTGTGTGTGTGTGTGTGTGCATGAGTGTGTGTGTGCATGAGTGGGTGCATGTGTGAGAGAGAGAGAGAGGGCACTCTACCCTGCAAGGTTAAAAATGAGCAAATCTATTCCCACACAAATGTTCAAATTGTAAAAATGATGAGAGATTCCACAGCAAATCTAAACAAATGAATTAATCTAGGCGAATGAATTGATTTGTAATATGACATTTTATAAATAGAAATCAACCACTCATAATCAAACACAGTAAATGGAATGTGACACAAATTCTTTAAATGTTTGCACTGAGGTGTGTGTGTGGAATTACTGTAAATGGGTGCCTACATTTTGAAAGTTACAAATACTGTAGGCTTTAGCAAATACCACCATAATGCCTTAACAATATGTTATGTCATGGTTATTTCACATTACCTGGCAATGTCTTTTAAGCTATATTTGATATTATATGGAACAGTAGCCTACATTTCTCATGTCACCAAACTTTATTTGCTTAGTTAGTTAGTTATTTAATGGTTTAGCTGAGGGGAGTCAGGTGGGCTATGCATCTGAAAGGGTCTCTCTCAGATGGGTATGGGTCTAAGGTGGAGCGCTTGGCACAGGTTGACCCGCATTTCCACATTAAGGCGTGACGGAGAGGAGGAGGAGGAGGAGGCCACGGTGCCCACCACATAGCACCGCAACCCGCTGACCTCCTGCCTCATCCATAAACAAAACACACTTGTTCCCCCCAAGGCACAAAAAGCAGCCACATTAGATTACTTATGAGAGCAGTGTACTTGCAGTGAGAAGAGGAGCTACACTGGGGCATACATGGGATTTTCATCTGCCTTCACGGTGTAATATATTTTAAAGCAGATGTTAAATAGACATGGATGATCATTTCACCATAAATACCGTTGGATGATTTTTGCACATGTAGGTCATGAAATGTGAAAAGACTATATGTTGCTTTGTTGAATGAAAGTAATGCTATTGATAATATAAAAATGTCACCTCTTTTTCTTTTAAGGGAGCAGATATTCTGATGGTGAAATGTTGATATAGTATTAAGACATACACATTGTTTTCTCAACAGATTGTTCAACAAACCATGCCAAGCCTGTGACAGCAGCTTAAATGTGTAGCTGGTCCCATTGTGTTTAGTCAGTCTGGTATTCAGTGGAATGACAAAAAGAATTGTGGTTAATGGGAGGAAATAATTACAGTTTGACCCTGCCGTTACCCTTAAGCTAGACTCTAGTGCCATCTATTGAAGAAAACAACTATAAATCACTTTATCTCGCAACATTACTCATCCTCTCTTGGCCGCATACGCGCCTGCGAACAAAACATTTGTATTCGTCAAATGTGTTCTGAAATCAATCAAAATTGGCCAATGTTGGTCACCTGCGTCTTGATCATTGGTTTCTATCTAGGTTACCTCTAAATAATGCAAAGATGCTGTCAGTTAAGAAATTACATCTAGAGAATTTCGTTTTGTTGCACAGTACTGATTCCATCGGCGTCGGGAAAGATACGTTAGAATAAGCTACAGTAGAGATGTTGATTGCGCACTCTGGCGCAAGTGACGCGTTTTCGGTGATACAATCTTATCAGATATAGACTAATGCCCATGCAAAAGAGATCAGAAACTACCACCTCGGAACGACAGGTGACGCACAAACTGGACACATTGCTACAGTTTTGACAGCGCAGAGCAAGTAAACCCCCATTACCTTCTTTCAAGAAGCGTGAGTGGATCAAAAGAATGACAAAACAGCAAACTGCCGCTCCTGCTAAAGCCCACGCAACTCTGAGAAGCTGCATTCTGTCGAGAAAGTCAAACAGCCGGGGAGCAGAGCCAGCGGTCTTCAGAGGGAAAACCAGTCTTCCATTCTGCTCCCATGCAGCGACTTATTCACAAAAGAAAGCCCCGCTGAAGAAAGAACACGAAAAATCCCTCCAGTGAATGTGCAAAGAGGGCGTTTGGGATACACCAGTCAACGCACAGTCAATGCACAAGAGGAAATGATCCCGTCTTTACAGTTAATAGAACGAAGCAAAATGTTAATAGGAAAAAAAACAACGAGGGACAGTTAAACTCCCGGACTCCCAAGTGACGAATTTCATTCACTTTTCCGTAAGAAGACTTCGTGACTCCGTCGGAGCCTTTTCCTTCCTTAACTGCAGCCAGTGGACGCGGTGTGTTGATGGGCACTCGTCGTGGCTTACACAGTACTATGCTGAACTCGTGTGATGATCAGGGGTTGGTTGCAGCATCATATCATTTTGCAGCAGCTCTCTCACTAGTAGCCTATGTTCTTAAGGTATTGTTTTCGTTAAGTAGCCGAATACACAACTGATTTATTTATTGAATGCGTCTCATCAGTGACATTTCTCCGCCAACGAAAAGAAGATACTTGAAAATGTCTTCAGAAAAGCCAGAAAAATCCTTTCGTTTTCTCCGGGCTTTCAAAATGCATCCCACGCTGCGCCGTGAGCCCTGGAAAATCTCTCAAGGTCCAGTCTTTCTATTTTACGAATGCGCCTACGGTTAAGTTGAAGTTAATGGCGAGCCTGTTTCTCCGCCAGCGCCTCTGTCAGTTCCTCAGGCTTGCCCCTGTTCTTAACAGCCGCAGCTACAGACGCGACTTTCTCTTCGCTCTCCTGGTGACGTCACACCTCCCCCAAAATATGTCTCCTCAAGCTACTGAGGAGGCGGGTGTGAGTGAAGGGCAATTCTTGAAGGCACTAAAAAGATTACAGTCACCGTTAACCGACTTCATTGTTTACGTGTTGCATTCCGGTGGTTTCTAATAATCACTCTCATTTTGTGCATGCTCACGCGGATTATCAGACGGCTGTGTGGAGAATACAAGTGTATTGACATCTTATTTCACCTGTACATTTCACCTCATTTAACATTAGGTGGTGCATGGGCTGTGCAGTTCTACACACACACACACACACACACACACACACACACACACGCCTGTGGTAGGTGGTCACTAAAATGAAATAATATTAAGTCTTGACATCATTTTGTTGTATAAAAGTCAGTTGTGTGGTCCATTCTATGTAGAGGAGAAGAATGTCAACATCCGAAGCAAATCCGGCGAAGAAGGAATTTGTGTGTTAGGCCAATTACTTCAACTCTTATGTGCAACAAACTTTGCAGTTATCTCGATGCTCTTGCCACTTCAGCGAATTTGTTGTCAATTATTGATGCTGGCCAGTGTTAACAACAGGGGCGTCCATGTTTCATTCATTTCTCTGCAGTGGAGCTAACACAGACCTGTGCCTCCTCCTCACGACGCGATCCATCAGTCAACATGACAGCAATTAACGGAGACCTGTCCAGAACCTGTCTACTAAGGGTGGGGGAGAGTGTGCGTGGGGAACATTAAATATTGTGAACACAGGCTTCCATTAAGTAGTCTGCCTTGTTTATTTATCGACAGGTAACACTTTACATATCTGCACCCTCAGCCATCCATTCTCTGTGTGGCACTGCCAGCGCTGCCACCCCAAAATGTCACAGACATGATACACACACACAAAAAAAGGGAAACCTTTGTCCCAACTTTGAAACTTTCGGTTTCTTCTTCGCTCTGAACAATCTGTGCCTGTCGACTCACTGCACCTGCCCTCGACGCCAGAGGAAGTGTCAGAAGTAAGACCGACCTGTGTCCTGATTGCCATCTTTAGTCAGTCAGCGCCAGTGTCAACAACATCATTGACTAGTGACCCAAAACTCTGTATTTATAGGCATTTGGTATATTGGGACTTAGTATTCAAATATAGCATTAGCACAAGAATGGCAAGAAAATCATGAATTTTAAGCAATGTCACAGCAATGACAAACAAACCAATGTGATTAATTCGACAAACAACATATGTTGCAATATTATAATATCACAGTTGGAAGACTTGTATTCCTCATTAGACATGTACTTGTGGACTATAATACATTCTGAAAAGATTAGATTTGATTTGATTTAAGGAAATGTTGATCCATGAATGTGCAACAGCCACCATGGTTTGGCACTTTATGTGGTATATTAGGATACTAGTTAACTTGACTTACATTTATAGACAAACAATTGCATTAATATATGTATGTAATGCCATGTGTATGCAAACATTATTTGGATTTTCTGATGTTTTTCCAGTTATATTTTACTACTATGTATAAACCTTCACAGTGTAGATACAATGTAAGTGTTGCAGAGGATTATTGTGGATGAATGGCTTTGCCTGAATAAATAAGATTCCCAAAGAACCTAAATGGATAGGGTAAAGAAGAACATGTAACTTACTGTAAGTCATGTATATTTAAGGTTTCCGTTGTCATTGGAGACAGTGCATTTATTACAAGTGATGGTGATCACATCATAGATTCAATTTTATAATAAACAAAAATGTTTTACTTATGACTGATTGAAGACACTGATCTGTGTCTTAAAATATAAGAATGCCAGAGAGACAACGGCAATTAAATTTGCAGATGTATTTGCACTTTGCTAAACAGCTGTAAATAAAAAATGCATTTACTTGACAAGTATTGAATCAGAAACTACAGTGGGCATTATATGAGATCAAAGTCTAAACCAAACAGCCCTATCTTTTCTTCTCTAATCGATTTCAAGGAAATGATATCAAGGTAGTACATACCCTCACCAGGCATTTTGACCATTAGCTCACTAAGCATGAGGACCTTCGCATGCATGCACAAATGTGTAATAGCCTTGGTGTACTTCTCAATGACTGCCTACCTTGAACACATCCCATTAAGACCTCAAAGGACTGGGAGTGAAAGCTTGAATGCTCTGTTGCAGCCTTCAAAAGTCCCCAAAAGAAAAACACTCTTCAGTCATTCAGTCAAGGAAGGCAACTGTTACACCTCAATGTCAAGTTGGGTTACAGTGCACAGTACGTCCGTACACATATTGTGACGTCCAATTTATTTGACTTTAATGAATGTGATACATAATACTTGCTTTAATAGACATAAAAAGAAAAATGTTCCGGAATTCCAGAAAATACTGAGATATTTCTGAAATGTCTGACCATACTTTGTACTTGTGCAACCTGCGTTGTGTAAACAAGCACAGTCCCGCATTGGACCCTAACTCACAACCTCGGACATAGGTGGCAGGCGTGCTAACAAGGAGGCTAAAACCCATGGCTGCAAGCATCTGTTGCCAGCAAGTCTCTTAAGGTGTCGGGGCATAATGTTTAATCATTGCACAGCACTGTATCCACTGGCTACCAGTACACTGGCATGACAGTAACTGACTGTCCTATTTAGATGTGGATATGATCTGAGAGAGAAAACAATCTTCCCCAAACAAGGGGCCTGTACTGTACACAACTCAAATGTAATTCATGGATATGTTTTGTACTGTAAACCATATGAAAATTAGAACAGTTTTGAAATTCCGTACACGTTTTATTGCGGTTATTAAGATCACTGGAGGAAAATGTAATATCAGTGGAATCTATAGGGACTAGAGAAGATTATTCTGGTTACCCCATATGGCATAAAATAACAAAATCACAAGAATTTAAATGCAATAAGACCATGAGTACTTGACTGGTTTTAGTTAAAACTGTTACTGTGTGTTACTCATTTGCAAACATAAGTAATTCTACCCAAATTTTTAAAACTAGTCATTGGAGATAGCCTGAAGGCAAGAGAGAGAGTATCTCCTTACGGCCTCTGATGTAATGAAGAATTACCCCCAGTTTCCTGGAGCTAGGATGGTACACATCCTCATAACAACACTCTCCAAGGTCTTTCATCTGGCTTCTTATTTAGATCTTCTAATAACCTTCAATGTTTAATGGCACTATTTATTATTTAGTAGTAGCATGCATATTGCACCACTGCAACTAATAGACACAACTTCTGTCTACATTTGTTATACTGCTTTGGCTTGGAGCATACTTAAAATTGCGGTAGGGACTTTCACATGGACTTTTTTATATACTTTAAATACTCAAAAGGCTGAAAGTATGGTGCTAAACCAAGGACTGAACATGCTCCGTTTCAGTAGACTTTGTGAGTAACTAAATATAGTTTGGAATAGCTAAACTATAAACATTTACATTTTTATGTATATATTCACATCCTTGCCAAGATGGCATGAGATAAGTACCTCAAACTGCATAATGGATGGTGGCTACACCAACACAGTCGCCATATGGGAAGGTGTGGCCATGGAAACACACTGGCACCGTATAAGATGGGCAATACATAGACTACCCGTAGACAAAGTCACTGAGGCAGGAGATTAGAAAAGGCAAAATCTATACTACTGCCTAGCTAAGAACAGAGTCCCTCCACTCAGAATGCAGAGCGGTCGGCGAGGAGTGGCAAGCTGCGCAAGGTGAGCAGACATTTAAGGAAGACAGAAAAAGGAAAATATCAATATGCAAATCAGAGCAGGAAAACAAGAGGACTCACTGATCTGCATGATAAGATGGCTCCCTGGCTCTCCGTGATAAAGACGCATAAGCCCGCCACAAGTGAAAACATTCAGATTTACCTCCTGAGAGACACGCATGCAGCAACACATGATAGTGCGATGTGAGAGGAGATAAAGAACCCCAGTGAGAATCCAAAATAGCTCATTTATATACCAATACATAATGTATTGGGGCGTGGGATATCTTTTAAAAATGAGCTGGAAGATGGGGAACTATTGGAAAAGCCACGCTATTACGGAAAAAAAGAAACCTTTTGAGGGGAAATAGGAACTTGAAAATGTAGTCCCAGTGCTAACAAGGGATAATAAAAATAAGTTCCACGCCTCATAGCCACACCTTAAAGGGTTCAAAGTATTTAAGAAACAACGAAATCATAAATACAATGATTTCCTGGCTGAGGGTACGTATATGCACTCTACAATAGACATTAAAAAAAAAAGAGATCAGGGCTTAGGAATAGTGAAGCTATTTCTACCGAAGGATTGGGGGCAGAGAGGTTGCCTTGGCTTGGATAGCACGCTGTTGATTTGTAATTTCTTTCGTGATGTCTGACAGGGCGCTGGGCTGCCAGTAACTGTATCACTGCGGTGTCATGATTGACAGCCCGTATTGAATTCACAGCCACATTTCTCGGTTTCAATTACTCAATAAACATGTGGCCTACGTTCAGCTCTACGCTGGCAGGTCTTTACTGCCAGCCACTGATAAGCCATCATCAGGAAAATGCAAAGCCCATCGGACCTCTAAGAATAAACCTAAAAAATTCACCAAATCTGCTTTTGAAGCTCCGAGGAGCTGATTGTAGTGTTCAGATGAGTCCTGTGGTGGATGCTAGTGGATGTGGAGCCAGTCTCTGCGAACGCACCCAAGCCTTACCAAGGAATTCATTATGCCCACCAGTCCTGTGAGAATACAGTACAATGGCACGTAAACAATTGTGTTTGTGTGTTTGTTTCTGTGTTTGTATGTGTGTGTGTGTGTGTGTGTGTGTGTGTGTGTGTGTGTGTGTGTGTGTGTGTGTGTGTGTGTTTGTGTGTTGTGTTGTGTTGATGGGGAGGGGGAAGCTGCTAGAAGTCTGCTTCCTGCTTCCTGCATGAGAGAGGAACCCTCACAGGAGGATTTACTGCTCAGAAGCGAAGCCTGTCTGCAACACACGTGCCATCTGAGCACGGAGGGCTTCCAAGGTCACTCCGATCTCTCCCAGCGAGGCGCCGGGCCTGGTGGCAAGGAGTCAAAGCCTCCCCAAATGTAACATATTCATGAAACACATTCTCCCTGCATCGCCCTCCATTCATAATCATACCCACACTGGGCCAAGGACACGAACGGGTGTCTCCCGTCTCCTGGAGTCTCACTGCAGTCAAAGGGTGCATCATGTTCCCCTAATGTAGTCTGGACCCACATTGACTCATGCCATGGAGTGCCTTTGACGTCTGGCCAATGGTTGGCCCGGTTTGCGTGTAAGGATAATGCCCAGGGCTGCATCATCAAATGGTCAGAGCTGGGCTAGTTGTGTCCTTGCATCTAAAGCAGACTGAAATGGTTTGAGGATGATGCTTGTGTTTCAGGGAGCACCAGCAATTTACATACGGAGCACAGAGATTTTCTGCCACAAATGCGCATCTCCTGCCCTTGCTTATGTGTACTTATTGATTTATTTATTTAGGAGCAATGACCATAAAAAATATACAAAAAATGTGCTGATGTGTGAAGTTCCTTTTTTAAAGAGGACATTTGTATGCAAATTCTCCTCCCCTCGGTCATGTGGTCGGTTGGCAGGAGATCTGCAGTGGAGCGCGGCGGCGGAGGAGGCTCCATCTGTGCTGGGATCATGGGTGCCTGGCAGGCTCCTCAGACCAGCCAAACAAGTCCCATCCTCCGTGTGAATGTCTCTTCTGAGTCACCGGAGTGTGACCAGGGCTCCACCTCGGCTGTTTACAGAGACTGGACAGCACATCTGTGTTGGACAGGCTCAGAGAGAAGGAAACTATTCAAATTCATGGAGTTTTATTTCACAGTGCAGTAGCTCTGCCGCTCGCTCACTCGCTCGCTCACAGAAATGATGTCTCGCAGGATGCCTCCGGGTTTGTGCCAGCTTTATAAAATCCATATGCCTTGGTCAATCGCTTTTGATAGAGGAGACTGTTTTTTGCCCTCAGTCTGATATTGAAGATACGGAACCGTGATGCGCTCCTCAGTGTTAAGACATTGCCTCAGGCATGCAACATTACCTCTAATCCCAACATTTTACTGGACCCAGAATAATCTGTCTAAAAGACACAGCAGCCATTAAGACCTCTACTGTACATTCACCCTGCCCACCTCTGGTGTTTTGGGGAATATTTATCCCATTTCACAACACTAGGATCGTATGCTTCATTTTTGTCTCCTAAATATGCTGTTGTGGGTGCCTTGGGGAAAGAGTTTAGACCCCCCGCCCCCCCCCCCAAAAAAAAGTAAACATCTGATCCACGGTTTATTCCCCTCTCAATCACCGACAGTGCTGTGGCGCTGTGGGGCTGTGGCACTGGTGCGTGACCATCCAGCAGTAATCAGAGGGCTTAACGAAGCCCACGTCGGTCCTCACTCAGTCTCCAGGGACATTTCAGGTGCCGTCTACACGCAGGTATAATTACAGCTCTTAAATGAGTTCACAAACACATTCAAACCATCTCAAGAGTGAGCGACGCTGTCGAGGAAGAGGAGGAGGAGGAGGAGGAGGAGGAGGAGGAGGAAGAAGATATAAAACGCGGTTGAAGCCACCAACTCCCCTCCCCTCTCTGCCCATCCCCGAGTCAACGTGAGGTCTTCACAGCTGCTGCACTGTCATGCAATGAAGACCGGCTGTGGCCCTGGAAAGGTAATCGATGAGAGGCACCTCCTGCAATATCGCTCTCTCTCAGGAGCCTGGAGAGTTCAGTTGATGAAACAGATCACAATCACAGGGGCAAGAGAATGACTTTGATGAAGTTCCCATGACAGCCCAGGATTGGCTTGAAGGATTTGATAAGAGTTTGGACCCTCTCACTCCTCTCTGCTGGACTCAAAGCGCTGGTAATCAATCCTGCAGGTCTAATTTTGGAGGTGTATATGGGGGGTAGCAAGGGACCATCCTTCTGGAGAACAGATGAAGTTGACGGGGCACATGAAGGCTGTGTCTGGCCTGGCCTGACTGTGGCATATGATCTGCTTCCTGGCCCCTGCCCCCCGTGGCATGCGGTGAGATCCAGCCGCTTTTCTTTATCAACAGAGAACCAGGTGCATCCTGGGAGGTTCAGGCTCGTCCTTTATCAGCACAGGGACAGTTGCATCCTGGGCAGGCGGATCAGAGGTGTCCCAGCGGAAGGGGAGAGGGGCCCAGCATTCCTGTGGGACAGAGAAGCCTGCCACATCAAAAGCCTGCTTGGCCACAGCGCTGGCACAAATCTCAAATCTTGTCGAGGCAAAAACACTAATGACCGAGGCTCTGAGCTATCTGGCTCGCAGCGAAGCATTGTCCTCTAATGACATTGCGGTTGTCAGTTTGCTAGAGCGATCCTCGGACCGTGAGAACAGTGCAAGGAAGGGTAGAACCCGCTAGTCTCAGATGTGCTGGAAGTGGAAACCATTCATCCTTTCAAGGAGCATGTATGTAATAATGGGTACGGCACGGTGCTGTCAGAGATTTGATCCATTGTACAGCTCTGGAGCTGGTATGAGTGCTGTGTACGGTGCGTGTTAGTGCTGTGAATGTAGGGAATCTCACCAATGCTATGACTGTGTTTCAGCTGGCATTGGGACAACTTTCATCAAGCATTAGGAAGAGAGAGCGGGGAAGAGAGAAACAATGCGTCAGCTTGAGATGTGCTTATTATAGGTTCATGAGGTCAAACAAGTGTACTTTAAAAAATAAATTATGTCAAGAATTCATGCCTGTCTTCCATCATATGCATATGATATGCAACAGCCCCCCCCCCACACACACACACACACACACAGATTTTCTTCCCAATCCCAAAAGCACGTTCCCCTTTGCTTCACGCCAAGGAGTGATGATCTTAATGCCGACAGTTTCAATGAAAGGGAAGATAATAATTGGGCATGGTGCTTATTTCCCCTCTATTCCAGTCGCATCAGAATCTATCTCTGACAGCAGGTGATCTCTGTGATGGCAATTACAGTGGATATCTCAGGTTCAGGACTATACACATCAGTCTTTGAGTTGTGGAGTGCCAGACGTCTGAGGAGGAGATGCATTTAAAAGCAGGTGAATCTTTATGGCACTCACATAAATCATTCTGAGGATCTGAATGTGACATAGACGTATGTGGACAACTGTCCACTGACCTGATTTGATAAACTATTCTAAACACGAAATTTGTAAATTAGATTTGAAGAATGTGCAGACAGCCTCTTCTGCTCCTCGGTGCAAAGTATATTTGTACAATTCTTACAGATGTAAAATTGCCCTGTATGTATTCTGTTTTGTATTAATTTGCCAATGCAATCTTCAGAATACAGTATTTCCAAGGCAAGCCTACTTTGAATATTTCAACTATCTCTCCGTAGTTCCAGATCTGCTCCAGAGAAACTCAATCATAATCCTCATGCTCCAGTATGATGTTTATTCAGCCCCAGGTTTACCTCCTGCCCTGTATAAACCTGGCTCTGTGCTGTCGGCCAAGGAGAGACTGGGAGGTAAACTGGAATTTTAAATTGAGAGAAAAAGAATTTTCACGGCATAAATAAAGGAATGGGTTTTTTGAAAGGTCAGGTCTCCAGTGTCTTTTGACTATAATGGAGTTAGAGAACCATTCAAACACACAATCTCAACCATTTGGAATTATGTAACCAGTTTGGAAGCATTCTCTGAATTAGTTCACCCACTAGCAGATTCTCGAACAAGCCAAAGGAGCAATTTCGTTACATTATTCAAAGCATGCAAGATCCCACTTTGGCATGCCTCAAAGTTTTAACTTTAGCTTGATTATCCCTCGCAAAGGCGAGTCTGGATAGAGCAAGCAAGCAAGCATCCCAACACAATGACTGCAAGCATGCAGCGCTACAGGAAAGAATCAAATCGCTAACAGAGATGTCTCACACTGCAAATCCCCTACAGATTGAAACCACAGAGCCCTTTGCTTAATCTGCAGTGGCTATGCTATACTGACTGCAGAAGGTTATGTGTTTTCTAAAGGGAGAAAAATCTTTCTTACCCTTAAGCTGATATTTATAAGTATTTATAATATTTACCTGTGCATTTTCCCTGCTCTGCACTTTACAACAGATAGGGTTGTTAAATGAAAAGCTATAGAGGCCCACGGGAATAGAATAATAAAATAGTTTGAGCATTTGATTCCGACTGAATTCTCCCTAGCAAGTTTTTAGACTCATTTTTAATATCTCTCATTTCATTATCTCAACATTTCTGGGAGCCTCTGCGAGGACTTCCGAACTACAATATCACCTATCCCATTCCTTTTCATTTGTGAGGGTCACTGCATGAAATGAATCGTCACCGTTTGGACGGGTATGCCTTTAAACGAGAAGGATGAGACTTGGCACCGCGGCGTGTTCCAAAATGTCCTTCATAAAGAGGTTACCCCGGCGAAAGCTACAGTGGCTCCAATTCTGTCAATTAACACAGCAACTTCGCTTCGGCGACAGCTTAAGCCAAGCTCCACCAATTTCCTCCTTCCTCCCAAGGGAGCATGTCAACCAATCTGTGCTTAAAATGGATGTAAACCAGTTATCTTTCACCATACAAAATGCACAGAGCATTTCCCAAGGTGAGCCACTTAGGATTCCCATTGGCGCACTCTGAATGCACAACATTAGGTAAAATTGCTGGGGCTTAATTTTGGCACAGCATTTTCCCCCAAAATAAAAAAATGAAAAAAGAAAAAGACAGAAAAACAAAATGGTGGGGGCTGGGGCTGGTATGAGGGAAAGAAGCTGTTGCTCAGCTCTTTGCCTGAAAAAAAAATAGAACAGCAGCCAGTTTGGTTAAGTGGACTGAGTGAGAGAGCCAGTGATGTATAACCAGGACCTTGCATTTAATTAAGCTGGCCTCCTCCACTTTTCTGCAAGCATGCATAATCATTTCATACACTGTGATATCATCTGCTTAATGTGCTATTTTACCATACAGTTAAACCTGGGTGATAAATCTCACAGCGCTCGCCTTAAATAGATGCAGGCTGAATAATGTGTGCATTAGATTAGTGGCTGAACCTCCATGCCGGGGAAATGGTTTATGGTTATCACCCTTAGGTCTCCCTTAGGGAAGCATTTATATGCCCCCGCCACAGTTGTCTGATTGTTTGTTTCATTTCATTTTAACACGGACTGATCCATTTGATTCCCATCATGCATACATATCAGCCACCTCCCCGGCCCCCAAAAAACCAGAGGCCAGCCTGCCTCTATGCCTGCCTCGCTCTGGCTTGGTTTCATCAGATTGTGTTTTCAATGCAAAGTTGAAGAATCTCTGCATATTACCCATAATCCTCCTGCTCCTCTCACAGCTTTCCTGCTTCTTCCTTTACAGTGTGAGGAAAATAATATGCTTTTCCGTTGTGGGAATCCTTATTTGGAAACAAAAGATTGTGTGACTTCACACAAGCCAGGAATTCAATTTCCTCCTCGCCCCAAAGTCCCTATTCATTATTTGCATCAGGCTATTTGTTATACTCTTTCTTTCTCCTAACAGTACGTAGGAAACAGGGATATTGATATAACAGTGCAGAACACGTGCTTTTAAAATATTCTGGTAGCACAGCTGACGGATTTGTTAATTACTGCATCAACATCTGTCCTGCATGTAGAGAAGGATTAGCACAGAACAGCAGCCATATTCTGATCTTCTTCTGAATAACACTGATGACAACAAATGTCAAAACACAAACATTAATATTTATGACGACAAGGTCAAAATGTATAATTTTAAGTGTTATGTTGATGGCGCTGTATGAATAATGCATTCTTTTTCGTTGTTGGTTTCCGCTCCCCTGTGGGGAGTTAATACAGTACAGTACTGCAGAGTTGCACCTACATTCGTCAAGTAATCAAATGAATCATTAATGAGTTTATGATTAGATAGTAGTTGAATCATGATCTTGGCAGAATCCTGTTTAAATACCAAGCATGCATTTTATGAAAAAAGAAAAGAAAAAGCGGTCACTGGAAAATGATGCTCAGAGTCTCTTCTGAGCCGCTGCATCAAAAGCGAATAGTCTGTCGACACTGATAAATGAAGTCATTAAATGTCCCCCATCTTGGTGGGTGTTTGAATGTGGGCCACAGGTTTGGTGCTCTGAACATCTTCATTTGTTGGTCTATTCATGGAGTCATTTCTGTCTGTTTCACTTTCATTATTTCACTTTCAGGTTTAAATGTATATTTCTTGTGCAGGTAGGATCATGACACAAATCAAATTGATCTCACTTTGATTTAGCAAAATTGTACGTGTTCCACAGATCCGAGTACTGTAAGTAATTGTGTACTAATCCGTACATTTTATATTTCCTGACGTCTTTTGAAATATTTTAAAATGAGCTTGTAAATGCCACCATTGTGAAATACCGTGCACCCTGCTGTACAGTGCTGCAGTGGAACTGCTAATAAGAATATGAACCACGTTCAAGGCAAGTAAGCTGCATCTACACATCTCTGTCACCCAAAATAGTCATCACGTCAGTGGCATCATAACTACGTATGTTTTTTCTTTTTAGTACAACAGCAAGAAGCATCACAAAGAATTTGCAAGGCACTTAAGGGAGTCTCCATTAAAATATGGATGTTGCATTCATTTTACTGGCGGTGTCATATAACATGTTTTAACAGGATCCCTGTTGTTGAGCCGTAATGAGTATTTCAACCCTGAAGTGCCCCTCACATAACTCACATGCTATTGTCAGTGTTACAATGAAATACTTTATCGCTACTCTCATGAAAGACAGGGGAGAGGGGAGAGGGGAGAGAGAGAGAGAGAGAGAGAGAGAGAGAGAGAGGAGAGAGAGAGAGAGAGAGAGGGGAGAGAGAGAGAGAGAGACAGAGAGAGAGAGAGAGTGAGAGACAGAGACTCTCATGAAAGACAGGGGAGAGGGGAGAGAGAGAGAGAGAGAGAGAGACAGACAGAGAGAGAGAGAGTGAGACAGACAGAGAGAGAGAGAGAGAGAGAGAGAGAGAGATTTAGCTCAGCGAAGAGCTGCCACCCGACCTTAACAAAGTCATGTTTCACATGTATAAATGTATCAACTGGAATTACAATGCTCCAGCTGAACAAATACCTTCAGGGTTCATTTCCAGCTGCCTCTGTCACAGTGAGCCCTTATGATGTGCGGATCGCCCCCCCCCCCCCCCCCTCGCTCTCTCAGCCAGTCCTCTCTCCTCCATCCATGGGTGCCACTTTGGCCTTCAGGGCAGAGGCTGATGAGCTCAATGTAGCAGATTATACATCCATCACCTCATGTCCAGCTGAAGCTGAGACACCGGGCATCGCTATCTCCCAGATTTAATCATTCCCGTAGTGACATGAAACGCATATCAGTAAAAAAGTGCTGACACCTCTTCACTTTTGAAATATTACGGTCAAACGGTCAAACAAAATGATCCCATATGAGACAACACTGGACATGGCCTGGGATCTAGGTGTACACACTGATTCAGGACAGAATAGTCCTACATGTTCTTTTAACCATCAGAATTTAGTACTGATTGAAGTCTGAGGCGCTTGAAGACCATACAGGCGGAGTCAGTTGACCGTGCACACTGTAAATAAAGAAGCGGCTGGAACATGATATCAGTTGACCGTGCACACTGTAAATAAAAAAGCTTTGACAGTTGGTTGCCAATCATGTGCAAGCATGAGCTGCAATTAAAGCTCTGTAGCCTCAGGAATGCACACATGGAAAAGAACATTTTGCCTGGCTCATTGGTCTTCAAAGTTTACTTTATATATAGAGACATGATGCTTATAATTCAGCGCATGGTTTGCACACACTGAAATACCATACTCTGCCATCCCAATTTAGGGAGGATTCTCACAATGCTGTGCACTGCATCTTAAGTTCGAGTGTGCAGCCTCACAAAGGCAAATTCAATTACTCTTCCAAAAAGCACGTCTTAAAAAACAAGTGGAACCGGTTAAACTTCAACGATAAGATGCACTTTCTGGGGGTTTAATTGTATTGCAGCTCCACCCCTCAAAAGGTGAGACGCGGTAATACGTTCGGAATCATTCTAGTCTCTCCTCCATTTGGTTTGGAATTACAGACTTTAATCAAAAGTTGTGTGCAGCCTGCTTACAAGCGGACTCAAATATGCAAAGTTGAGATGAAGAATGGATTTAGGCTGCAAATGTTGTTTGCTTTCTGCTCTCTTCCCATTGCCTCTGGTTCCCCTGTGCGTATTTAAAGCAAGGCTGCTTCCTAAACCCAACTGTGCATTGTGTCCAGAAACAGCATCGCCTCTGTCCAGGAAAGCAGCCAGCTAGATGAAACAGTAATGCACCCTGTGGAAGGGAGCCAAATTATTCCATCTTTCCCGGTGTATGCTTGGCCATAGCCTGCATGTATGTCTGCTTCAGAAAGAGGGCTTGGACACCGTTTCAGGTTTGATAGGTAAGATTATTTCTCTTGCATAGTACAGGTCTGTCTATATCATTAATAGGGTAATGGACATAGTATAGGTCTGTCTATATAATTAATAGGGTAATGGACATAGTATAGGTCTGTTTATATCATTAATAGGGTAATGGACATAGTATAGGTCTGTCTATATAATTAATAGGGTAATGGACATAGTATAGGTCTGTTTATATCATTAATAGGGTAATGGACATAGTATAGGTCTGTCTATATAATTAATAGGGTAATGGACATAGTATAGGTCTGTTTATATCATTAATAGGGTAATGGACATAGTATAGGTCTGTCTATATAATTAATAGGGTAATGGACATAGTATAGGTCTGTCTATATAATTAATAGGGTAATGGACATAGTATAGGTCTGTCTATATAATTAATAGGGGAATGGACATAGTATAGGTCTGTCTATATAATTAATAGGGTAATGGACATAGTATAGGTCTGTCTATATAATTAATAGGGTAATGGACATATTATAGGTCTGTCTATATAATTAATAGGGGAATGAACATATTTCATAAAAGTCAGCTGTGGGTCTTTATTAATCCCTATAAATAGGAGAATGTTGGCCAAGTTTGTTAGTTAGACATTAACTGGGAATAGTCTTTCACAGTGCAGACAGGGAGTAAAAATAGAGATGACAAAATCTAGAACAGGCCTGTTATCCTGTTGAGATTGTGTGCGGTCCTTTGTAGGACAGGTTCAAATGATTGAACGGAGTTGACTTCAACACCATTAACTCTCGGGCTACATGCATCAGCTGGGCTTCGTGCCTTATTCAGCAGAGTAACTACCTCTCAGACTTGAGGATAAATGGTCCTGTCTCCTTTAATGTAATATTTGTTTCTACTTCTGAAGTGGCCCTTCTCCCAGTTCTCCATCCGACTTGTTCATTGTATTAGCTGACTTTATTCCCCCGGCTGCAGATTGGTGGACTGAACATTTTCATCCATCTGCTTTCGTCTCATTGTCTGCTATTTCTTTCCCTCTCCTCCTCCTCCTCCTCCTCCTCCTAGCTGCTGTGTTCCGGTTGCAGACATCCCTTGTCATGCTCTCTGAGCTGCTTCACACTGATGGACCCTCCAGGAATTCAAAACACCAGTGTGCCATTTACTTTCAAGCAATTGCTTTTCTCGATAATAAAAGAAGAGCTACTGTTTATGTGAACATGTTTTCTGTCTCCACACCAAATCAAGTTCCTCTCATCTTTAAAGTGAGTCTCTCTCTCTTCCTCTCTCTCTCTGTCTCTCTGTCTCTCAGTGAGTGCGTTGAGAAGTGACCAAAGGCAGAGTAATGAGAATTCATGAAGTTACCGCAGGGTAAAATAGAAGGCAGTCTTGCAGTTAGCCTGTGTCTTTAAAAGTAAGAGTCAGAAAGTTGCAAATGCAGATATGTAAATATTATGAAAATCTAAAATGATGTTGCATTCATATTTATTCATGACGTTACATAGCTGTGTAGTAATGGACAAACTTGTTGAGCACAAATTAATGAACTGCATATTTCCTGGGTCTCAAGACTCTCCATCACCTATATTACCATAATCTGGACTTCAGTCTACATTCAGTCACACACTTATTAAACATATTCCACATATGAAACTTAAGGCTTTCTATTAAGCTTTGCCAGTCTCTGAGCCTAATTATGAATTTCCCCTGCACTTCTCCTGCAGACCCAACTAAAGCTCTTAACATTTGAACAGAGTTCATATCAGTTAGTTACAGCCTGTAACTACAGATGTTAAGGTTTGTTTTTTCTCTTTCTGATAGAGCAACATAACACAGAAAAAAACAGCCCCAGCTGTGGTCATAAGACTTGTCTCGCCAGGGGAGGCCTTTCCATTTTATGCTTTCACAGTTTCCAGTGAGACCTACTGCGTGGCCATTACCCCCCCGTTCAATCACTAATCTGGAGGCTTCAAGAAAATGTCGTTTGTTGTTCTCGTGTGTTGCCATTTTGTTTCCCCTCCTTCCTTGACATAGATGGATTGTTTTTCCTGCTTGCTTTCATTAAGTAAGTCTCCTGGGTGTCTCCTAAATTAATCTCAGAAACAGACGGAGCAAACAAATAGGATGCAAGTAAAAAAGCGAAGGCGATAGTGATAATTGAATTGTACATCTGCATGATTCGTGGCATCATGGGTTGCCTCAGTTACAGAGAGAGACAGGTCAGTGATGTTTGAAATGTAGTAATGTAATGCATTTTTTTTTTTTTAAAGGGAAAAAAGGATCAAATTACTGCTCTTTGCAGAGTATCTACACAATCAAATACTGCCATTATCATTGCATAGTCCTGGGTTAATCAATGCAAACAATTTGGTTTACATTAGTAAAAAACACTGCTGTATATCTGCCAGAAAAAAGTCAGTGCATATTGAAAGTAAGAGTACTGAAAATATGTCTCAGAATTTGTCAATAATTCATGTCTCCAAATCCACAACTGTCTACCAATAATGCTCAAGCCATCTGCGATACACACATTACAGCTTTATAAAGAGCATTTTTTTCCCCTTAAAAAGGAAATCTATGGTCGTAAAACGCTGAAAGTGTGCTACGATAATAAAATATTAATCTATAACACAGCTCCATCTTCCTAAAAGGTTCATCATGGGCTTGCAGGCTGAGTAAAAATCTCAACAAGTTCAGCGGGTGAACAATTTACATCTAAGCCCTGTAATGCGGACAGCGGCTCAGTGTCTTATTCCGAGGAGAAGGCCTCGGGGCAATGCCTGAAATAGGCTAAGATATTTAAATGTGTGCACGCTCACCTACAAAAACACGTGTGTTTTTTTTAGGTCATTATCCATATTAAAATGAAAACCAAAGAAAAGGAGAATCACACAAAGCAAAGGGAAGCAAGCTCCCCCGGCAGTTTGGGTGGGGGGTAGGTGGGAAGCTGCTTTGATTATCAAACATATGCCCCACTAGGTTCTTCTCACCAGTGGCCTTGGCTGTGCGTGCCTTCTCCCGCTCTCAAATGGTGTTGGTTCAGGGAAAGCAAACAGAGGCGTGCAGGTGGTGGCTCGGCAGCCGGTGACATCACAGCTAGTGCACGCGGGATGGAGGGGTGTGTGTGTGTGTGTGTGTGTGTGTGTGTGTGTGTGTGTGCGTGTGTGTGTGTGTGTGTGTGTGCGTGTGTGTGTGTGTGTGAGTGTGTGTGTGTGTGTGTGTGTGTGTGTGTGTGTGTGTGTGCGCACGCAGGATGGAGGGGTGTGTGTGTGTGTGTGTGTGTGTGTGTGTGTGTGTGTGTGTGTGCGCGTGCGTGCGTGCGTGCGTGCGTGCGTGTGTGTGTGTGTGTGTGCGTGTGTGCGTGTGTGTGTGTGTGTGTGTGTGAGTGTGTGTGTGTGTGTGTGTGGGTGTGTCTGCATGGCTCTCTCGGAGCAGCGCTACATTGTTCCAGTGGCGCCTCAATCAGGACACTGGCAGCCAGGAGTATGTTAGGAGCAGGTATGATTCATCTGCCGCTGTAATTGACCTTGCGGGGGAGCAGCTGGAGAGAGATGGACGGCATGTGCTCTCTCCCTCTTCCTTTCTTCCCCTCCGTCTCTATGTCTCTCCCTCTTTCTTTCTTCCCCTCCGTCTCTATGTCTCTCCCTCTTTCTTTCTTCTCCTCTGTCTCTATGTCTCTCCCTCTTTCTTTTTTCTCCTCTGCCTCTATGTCTCTCCCTCTTTCTTTATCACATGGTGTGCTGTGTGCATTGTGTTCCCCCCAGTCACTTTACGCAAAAAAAACTCTGACTAACACCTGGTAGCCTGATAGCTCTGTCACCTACTGCCTCAGTTCAATAGACATGTTTAGAAGTGTTGCCTGTCAGGTTTACCAGTAAGACTGTTGTGTTTTGCCACTGACGTTGAGTCATGTGCTCTTTATTGTGTCATTGTGTTTGTTTGTATGTACTTTTTGGACAGGAAGCAAGCATGATGCAGACATCCACTGCATGTAGTCTTGCTAGCACACCAACATACCATAGTGGTGGTGTATCACATCATCTAACACACCAACATACTATAGTGGTGGTGTATTTCATCAGCTAACACACCAACATACTATAGTGGTGGTGTATCTCATCAGCTTTGAATCACTGCACATCAACATACTATAGTGGTTGTGTATGTAATCAGCTAACACACCAACATACTATAGTGGTGGTGTATCTCATCAGCTTTGAATCACTGCACATCAACATACTATAGTGGTTGTGTATGTAATCATCTAACACACCAACATACTATAGTGGTGGTGTATCTCATCAGCTTTGAATCACTGCACATCAACATACTATAGTGGTTGTGTATGTAATCATCTAACACACCAACATACTATAGTGGTGGTGTATCTCATCAGCTTTGAATCACTGCACATCAACATACTATAGTGGTGGTGTATCTAATCATCTAACACACCAACATACTATAGTGGTGGTGTATCTAATCATCTAACACACCAACATACTATAGTGGTGGTGTATCTAATCATCTAACACACCAACAGACTATAGTGGTTGTGTATCTCATCAGCTAACACATCAACATACTATAGTGGTGGTGTATCTCATCAGCTTTGAATCACTGCACATCTTTCCTCTGATCTGATGACAACAAAGGTATGTTTCTGTTTGTTTGTTGTCTGCTCTCTTGGCAGTCAAGAAGCAAGAATCAATGTTCTGTATAATCTAAGGCTCTTATTCCTAATCTCATTAGTACTGTACTATGATCATTTATCCCAAAATGCAACTAATACACACAAACACGTAACCATGTCAAGAAGCATCCAGAGGAGGGAGCCAGTGCACAGAATAAGGCTTTCACCTCCGGTCTTTCCTTGTAATTTTCAAAATAATCAACATAATTAGCTAATATAACTTTGTAAACCTTAAATTTAATCACAGTATTGAGGGGATAACATCAACACCATTTTTATGGGATTAGCCGCAGCATTGGACAAAGCGGTGCCATCTCATCTCTCTCTCTCTCTCTCTCTCTCTCTCTCTCTCTCTCTCTTTCTCTCTCTCTCCCTTCCCCTTTTTTCATCACATCATCCCTCAGCGCATGCAGCTACTTGACGAAGGCAGATCTTAAAATCAGATGCTAATTTTAAGAGGCAGCTAGCATATGAGTCACTGCTATAAACACAGACCTCCTCAACAAGCTTTTTTGTCCTAGCCTTACACTGTCACTGCTGGGGACGCTGAGGACACTCACTTGTTGTTCTGACCTCCCTACCCGCACCAAACACACACACACACAATCACACACACACACAATCACACACACACACACACACACACACACTCACACACATTTCGCATGAGAACATTATTCACATGCACAGACATATACACATACATTCACATACTAGCGGCAGGTGCGGTTTTGGCACAACTTTTATACACCTAAATAAATATTCCACATTGGTCTTTGGCCAGCAGGGTTGCCACGCTCCTGATCCGGACAGACACCGACAATGACTCAGTAAAAGATGACATGAATTGGTCAGTGGTCAAGATGAAGATTAATCTCTGAGACAACAACTGGGTCAGAGCAAAACTCCAAGAGCTGTTTTTTGGGGTGCTCGCCCAAGACAGGCTAAAATCAAAAAGAGGCGTCACAGAATAAAATAAAATAAGCAAAGCTTGAGTCTCTGAGACTGCTGACCGGAGCAAACAGCCCAGGGCATTGATTGAACACAAGAGAAGGATCAATCATCCAGCAAGGTTACAGGGGAAGTGCAGGCAGATGCAGCACTGAACAATCACACACTGAGGCAGAGATTAAACACCCTCTGTGGTACAACAGTGCCCATTCATCCCCAGATTAAAAACACTGCAATCCATTCCCTTTTTAGCCCTGTGTGTGTGTGTTTGTGTGTGTGTGTCTGTTTGTCTGTTTGTGTGTGTGTTTGTGTGTGTGTGTGTGTGTTTGAGTTTGAATTTAACGTGTGACTTTTCAATGAGGAGCTGTCAAAAAATTCTCCTTTTCTCATACACACAGTAAAGAAATGAACAGACAAACGGCCAATTTCATTACTCAGAAGATTAAGATAATGACTTTAATGGGATGGCTATGGACCATGCATCTGTTTACACTTATTTCTCCACAATTTTATAAAGAAGAAGCAAGAGCGGATCAGTGGTTGAGCCAGTATGCAAATAGTATTTAAGATCCTTAACATATGCTTAGAACCTGCTATTGGCCATACTCACATCATACATACATAAAAAAAATATATTGTTTTGGCCATATTGTTAAGATGACACTATTCAAATACTGGTATTGCTATGCTCTTAGTTTTTGTAATTGTGAAAGTAATTTACGTATAATTTAAATGGGGGAATAGAAAAAGCATTTCATCTATTAAGATGAAGTCACTTAATGAACGGAAGATATCCCTTAATGTTTGTTGCTAATGGTCCAATTAAAACACTAAATAATTAAATTCGCAGATTACAGGAAACGACCCAAGAGTCTGGTTCATTTGTGAACCACATGTGTGTGTCTGAAGGTGAGTGAGTGACGGAAAGAGAAAGGGGAGACAGAGAACTGGAATGTCATAATTTAGGGGGGCTATTGCATCGAAAAAATACAGGCATCCGTCTCAGTGAAACCCTCTTTCACTCTGTCTCTCTCTGATTCTGATAGCAATCAGATGTCAACTCATCTATGATTATCATGGATCACGTCCTTCCATCCACATGCACCACAGTATCAGCTGATCACTATCTGCGATTGCGGGCAATATACTCACCGCAGTAGATAATTAGCAGACTGGTCAGCAGTACCACAGCCCAGAAAGTTGAAGACATTCTCGGCCACGGTTTTGCATCCTTGCGTTTAGACAACCTTGAAGTTAGAGCCATTGAAATGAACGGTATTTCAGTCTCAAGCCAAATCAGGCTTCTAGTAAACGCCACTTTCCACGTGTAATTCCGAACAAAGACATTTTCAAAATGCACTGCTCATCGAAGAGCTCTCCGGTGGGCGAGCTGTTAGAGCAGCAACGAAAAACATCCTTTTAAACTCAGGATAAAAACTCTGGTAGAGCCTTAACGTGTGTCCTTGTCTTATCCAACGTGCGGCTGAAAAGGTGTAAATCCGCGGTGAATTTGTTAATTCAGAATTTAGCTGTGCTGTTCAGATCAACACTGCAATGAAATAGACTTAAAACATCGTTTTGTAGTTTGTCCAACACAGCAAATTAATATATATTTATACAGAATTGTAAAGATTAAATCATTTATGCCGCAACATCGTAAACCCCTCGGAGCACCTGGGGTAGGTGGTCTGTGAGCGATACAATCTCTGGCTTCTCTTTCGCAAGGATATTGATGAGGTTGAATAAAATCCTATTTCATTGTCTCAGAGATGTGAAAGAAGTTCCTTTCTATGACGACATCCCTCAAAAGACTGTAGAGGTTGGTCAAAAACAAGATTTGTGCTCGGATGAAAAGATTACTGATGATGAGGGAAAAGAAGCTACGGAGACGCCGCAACTTCCGAGTGCTCCCCCAGATTTTGAGACTCTGGGTGAAAAACCGACTGCATGGAACCCCTGATTTACTGAGAACTTAGTGATACGCTGATCACATGCACCGAAAATAATTCTTAATCCTGCCCTATATTGTGTGTCAGATTTACACAGTATGTTGTTTGTTTGTGTGTGTGTGTGTGTGTGTGTGCACTGCATTTTCAACATTTCCTGTTCTACTGTGTACATATGTATTACACGTTATGTGAACAACTGTGCGATGTCTGGAGTAAAATATAGTTTAAGAAAACATTCTGAACTAGTGAGATTACCTGGTGATTTGGGATTCATAGAAACAAAACGGAGCACTGTGGAGACAAGTGATTTGACTAATGTGAGGTTTTCACCAAGGGCACACAGCACTGTTCCCACTATGTGTGTGTTGTGCGCAAATTGTGATATTTTCTTCAGGAAATATTTTCAAGATGAAGTTGCAGATGAAAAAAAAATACCTTCATGAATGCCTCTGTACGGAATGTAATTGCATTATTTTATCCAATTGTATAACTATCTGTCTGTCAGCAAAGAAAGCTAACAGCTTTTTCCTACTGCTTTTTTCCTCCGTCAGGATTTTAGAATTACAGTATCTCAGTGTTTTTAAATGGAAAATGGTGCATGAGTTGTGGGTGAATTAGGGAGCTTGGATTCATGCTTTGGCTCAGCCCCAGCACTGAATTGGCAGTGGCTCAGGTACAGCAGCCTTGGCTTGGCACCACACCCCCTCACCCCACACTCTGTGCAGTCATTCTAACCAAGAGACAGGCCACGAGCTGTGGTCGTACATATGTTTCTTTCTCTTTTT